>NC_136017.1:19397806-19657806 GCF_048128805.1 Centroberyx gerrardi | reverse complement strand
ACAGAGCGGGTATGGGACTTCCAAAATTGTTATTCAATCATTATGCATTTAGTCTGCGGCATATTGCCCAATGGTCCCTTCCACCAGAAAGAGCTCCTCCATGGTCAAGTATTGAACGGGATGTGGCTGCCCCTCACCCCACTAGCATGTTTATCCATTAGATTGTCATCTGAGATGCAGTCCCGCCCGGTCCTTTCTCATCTGCAGGACATATGGAAAAAGGTAGCTAGGATCCATATCATAGACATTCACCTTAATTGGTTTAACCCGAAGTTATGTGTTGGTAGAGCCCCGTTCTTGTGGAAAGTGTGGATAAATAAAGGGATTCGGACACTTGGAGATCTGTTCAAAAACAATTTACTGAAATCTTTTGAAGAGTTAATCCAGGAGTTTGATCTCCCTCGATCCAGTATGTGGCAGTACTTACAACTGAGGCACTTGCTGTCTACTGTGCTGGGCTCTCCAAGAGCACCCCCTCAGCAATCTAAACTGCTCTCTGATATCATCAAAATATTTGGACTGGGTCATGAGGCCTCTCAATACTATTCCAAAATTTTGCCAGGCTACTACACTTCCAACAGCTTTAAGGACTATCTGGGAGAAAGATTTAAACCTTTCGTTTAATGAGTTAGAATGGAATAGGAAATGCCAAATTCAAAGAAAGTTGTCAAGGGATATAAAAGTAAGACTCATTCAATTTAAAATCCTCAATCGCTTCTATTGGACACCATCTAGACTACATCGATTAGGCCTTAAAAACACAGCAGACTGCTGGAAATGTCAGAATTTAGAGGGTACATTACTCCATGCTCTCTGGCAATGCCCTAAGATTCAAGACTTTTGGGAACAAGTCCACAATTGTATAAAGGAGATCACTAGCAATGACTTTGAATTCTCTCCCAGGTTATATGTGCTGGGTGACCCATTAGCTGTGAAAGACTGTGGAAATGCAGAACTGATCCAAACTGCCATAATGGTGGGTAGACTTTATTGAGGGGTTGGAAAAAGACAGAAGCTCCCTCTTGGCGGGAGTGGTTCATATAACTGGGAAAGGTGGCCTCATATGAACAACTTTTCTATAGAAAGACTGACAGATGGGAAGAGTATATTTTAAAATGCGGAAAATACCAGATCTATATCTCTAAGGATAAAAAATGTTGTATTCAATATCTGTATGTTTACCTTCAATATCGTATGCTATCCTAAGTGCCCTAAGTGTATTTTAATATATAATGTTTGTTTCATTATTTATTTGTAATTTTTTTTTCTATTTTTCCTCTTATCATATCTATTATTATTATTATTATTATTATTATTATTATTATTATTATTATCATTATTTATTTCTATTATATTAGTTATTGTTTTTCAGAACTGTTCAGTGCTGAGTGTTTTGTATGTTAAAATTGAAAAATGGCAATAAACTCTAAATCATAAAAAAAAAGGGGATAACAAAAACCTCCGGGCTACTCTAATCGTAATCCACCTCCCTGATAAGGGGGTGTGACAGAACGGGTAGGAAGACATCAAGCCCCCCACCCAGGGCTCCAGACTAACTTTTCCACTGGTAGCACTGGTGCTACCAACTTTCTCAGTTGGTCGCACCAGCACATGATTTGGTTGCAACCTTTTTTTTTTTTTTCTTTTTCTTTGTAAATCTTCGTATTTCTCATACACCACCGTGCCCCTGGGAACCTCCGGGAAGCGTCGACCGACGCGTCGAAACCTCCATGCTTCTGTGTCTCTCTTTCCGCCGACAGAACAGAGGGCTGTCAGGTGGACAGAGCTCGCGCATGTGCATGGAAATAAACGGCAATATGATATAAATGTATAGACTGTGTGTGTTTGTTTTGACTTACTGCGGTCCCTCTGTCCCAAATGCATCAAGCCAGCCGGTAAAAACTCCGCAATAAAGGCTGCGTTCACACATAGCGTTTTTTCCCCAACCGCCAGCGCCCTTTTCTCATTAAAAGTAATGGGAAGCGGCCGCAAGGCGCGCAAAAGGCGGCCGCTCGCAAAAAGCGCTGTAGCCGGCGTTTTTTTCGTCAGAGCGGAGTGCTTTCAAAAGTTGAGAAATGTTCAACTTTTCAGAAAAGTGCCGGGTGACGTGAACCACTTTTTCCAGCCAACCAATCGCGATCACAGAGACGCTGGCCGTTTCCCATAGCAACAACAAATATGGAGAAAGTGAAAGTGCCGGTGGAGAAATTGGACGTGAATTTCCGTTACTGCAACAGCGATCATAAAGGCAGTATGGATTATACTGGACATGTATTGGAAGTATCTGGTAAGCCTTTGCTTGTTGCACAACACTGTATTGTCTGCTAGAAGTGCTAACCAGCTGGTTAGTGAGATAGCAGCTGCTGAGCTAAGCTCAGACGTTGCCGTGATCCGCTTTTTATTTCTCCTCACAAAAAGCACTCCAGGCAGCGCTTTTTCCACATCAAAAAACGCTATGTGTGAATGCAGCCTAGTCCATACATCCATACTGATCTCCGTTCCAGCGCGTCCCCCCCCCCCCCGTACACGCGCACTGATGATTAAAGTGCAGGCAGGGAGAGTGCAGGTAGGGAGAGACCGACTGAGCCAGTGAAGAAGAAAAAGTACTACTTTCAACCACAATGGCTAATGCAGTACCCATGCCGGAGCGGCACCAAAACAGCCTAATGATCATCATGCACTCGCAGAAATGCGACCACGTGAAATTTTAACTCGCACACTCTCAAAAAATGGTTGCATATGCGACCATTTTGGTCGCAGTCTGGAGCCCTGCCCCCACCTCCCTCCGAAGGAGAGAGAGCGAGTTGGTAGGCACTCGGAGGCGCACGACGGGGGACCAGGAGCGAAGCCCCCACACCGCGCTGAGGTTTTATGGTTCCGAATGGCGACCAGGCCCGGTGGCACCGGACAGGCCTCCCCAAGGGTGCCCCAAGTCAAGCCTGCCACTCCATCAGCCCTCGGAGCAAACGAACAGGCCAGGGGGCGTAGGTGTCCGGGGGGGGGGACTGCAGCGTCCAGTCGGGACTAGGTCCAGACAGAGAGGGTGGTGTTTGGTTCAACACGCGGCGCCGCCATGCAGCCTCCTCCCCCACACTGGGGGGTGAGGACAACGGGACGGACGTCGCAGCCTCGGGCAACGCTGGAAGGGAGACCCGAGACAGCTGGCACGCGCGTAACGCGAACAGAGCGGAAAGGGACCCGAGAGTCCCACAGCCGACTGCAATGCCCGACTCATGCGGGCTGCAACGGGCAACCGGTAATGATCCTTACGCAGGTTCACCTACGGAAACCTTGTTACGACTTTTACTTCCTCTAGATAGTCAAGTTTGATCGTCTTCTCGGCGCTCCGCCGGGGCCATGACCGACCCCGGCGGGGCCGATCCGAGGACCTCACTAAACCATCCAATCGGTAGTAGCGACGGGCGGTGTGTACAAAGGGCAGGGACTTAATCAACATGAGCTTATGACCCGCACTTACTGGGAATTCCTCGTTCATGGGAAATAATTGCAATCCCCAATCCCTATCGCGAGTGGGGTTCAGCAGGTTACCCACGCCTCTTGGCGAAGGGTAGACACACGCTGATGGCGCGCGTGCAGCCCCGGACATCTAAGGGCATCACAGACCTGTTATTGCTCAATCTCGTGTGGCTGACCGCCACTTGTCCCTCTTAGAAGTTGGACGCCGACCGCACGGGGCCGCGTAACTAGTTAGCATGCCAGAGTTTCGTTCGTTATCGGAATTAACCAGACAAATCGCTCCACCAACTAAGAAGGGCCATGCACCACCACCCACAGAATCGAGAAAGAGCTATCAATCTGTCAATCCTTTCCTTGTCCGGGCCGGGTGAGGTTTCCCGTGTTGAGTCAAATTAAGCCGCAGGCTCCACTCCTGGTGGTGCCCTTCCATCAATTCCTTTAAGTTTCAGTTTTGCAACCATACTCCCAAAGACTTTGGTTTCCCGGACGCTGCCTGGCAGGTCATGGGAATAACTACTACTACCCATTTGAGTCAATTGAGTCTTTAGAGTGAGTTTTTAGGGAAACATTACATTAGTGAAATGTAAATGTCCATCATTCAGTTGTTCATCATCAAAAAGTTGTGTCAAATTGGAGTACTCAATTTCTGACAAGACAAGTCAAGTTATGACCCGTTAAACTAAACTAAAATAAATTAATTTTACAACGTTTTGTGTGTTGTTCTTGCATAGATTTAATGATATTTTTTTCACTTTACTTAAAGCAAACAATGACCACTTATAGTGACTTATAACCAGCTTGTAATGTATTATATCTGCCTATACCTCAGGAATTTCATTATTTAACTTAAAGCACCCAATGACCACTTAGAGTAACTTATAATCACATTATAATGCATTATAACAGTGATTATAATGCATTATAAAATGATTATAATGTATTACAACTATGAGAATTATAATACACTATGATCCTTGCAAAAAAATGTCAGAGTGACCAGCAATTATGAAGTATTATGATACTTGACCTTATAAGTCATTATAAAATGCTTTATAATGTGTTATGATCAGGAGTTAAAGTGGGCCGGAACGATCCGGAACGGCGTTCCGGCACCTTCAATTAATAAGTAAATAAATCTGATTGGCAATTTCATACATAATAATGTCAGGCGAGTTCACAGGGCTGCCAACTCTCACACATTGACCGTGAGACTCACGCAATTGACATTTTTCACACGCTCTCACGCAACAAGTCCATTTTCTCACGCAGTGAAAAACAAATTCATAACTGATAACGTTGCGGCGCGAAAAGAGACACTGACAGCGCACGGAGAGACAAGACAGAGCAGCACCGTGCAGCAGCGAGTTATTGAGACCATATGAATAGCGAGAAATATACACAAATCTATTATATTGTAATTTATTCCCATGCATGGTGCTCAGAGTAATCTCAGTCAGTGGCTCTTCTGCGTCTCTCCCTCTCCTGTAGCGCCGTGCACACGCAGGCAGGAGTGAGAGTGAGTTACTATGGTCACGGGACGCTCTGTGTCTGTCGCTCTGAAACTTTCTCGCGATTCCCAATAATAGATTTTTAGGTTAGTATGCCAATGCAAAATCATGAATGTAAGCACCTCAATGCTGAAATCTAGTAATATAACATAATTTTACATTTTTGGTTAACATTATATGGGGTTGCTGTTTCTTGTCACTTTAACCCCTGGTTAGGATTATTGTTATAAAGCATTATGAATATTTATGAGTGCTTATAACTATAATTATATAGTGCTATAAGCAGATTATAACGCATTATAAGTATGTTTATAATGCATCAATTCAAAAATCCACTGGAATTCTCAGTGTTAATTCTAAAATAATCTGCCAGGGCATTAAAATAATTTCACTCATAACATGGTGGTTAAGAAAGAAAGATTTTTCCAAGTATCCATTTAAGATGTTCAGGGCTTTACCTTTTATACACACACACACACACACACACACACACACACACACACACACACACACACACACATTTAAAGTCTATTGTGCAGTACACCATGATCACCAGCAGATATCAGTAAATGACCGGTCACAGCTGCAGTATCTCACTTACATTGACTGATATTTTGCAATGATGTTATGCATGGCAGTCTGGCAAAGACCTATGACATTGCCTTGTTTCCTAGAATAGGATATTAGATATAAAATGCTTTATAATGTGTTATGATTATTGTTATAAAGCATTATGAATATTTATGAGTGCTTATAACTATAATTATACAGTGCTATAAGCAGATTACTTGTTTCCTAGAATAGGAAATTAGATAAAGGTTTTAATACACAAGAAGACAACACTCACTACTGTCTCTATCACTGCTGTCTGGTCCTCTTTAAACTTAAAAGGGAAATGCATTGCATTTTATTTAAGGTTCCCTGTACCTCACATCTACTGCCTTTTAAATCAATTTATTATGATGCCAGATCACAGTACTGGTTAGTTTAGTTGGTTAGTTGGTTTTTGCAACTATGCACTTTTGAAATGAAAATCTCTCGTCTCCCTCAATGATTTTAAAGCAATGATATTTCACATTTTCTATGATGTTATGCGATTGTTTTTTTATATTGTATTTCTCTGTAAATTGCTGACTGTGTGACTGAATTGTAGACCTATTGTGCATTTTTTTTAATGTTTTTTGTTCTCAGGTCTCTCTTGGAAAAAGATCTGGATCTCAGTGAGTCTACCTAATTAAATAAAGGATAAATAAAATGTAAAAGAACGCAATTGTTCCTACTCTACTGTTTGAGCTTTAGTCATTAGTTTAACCGTATATAGCATTATTTTTTTAATCAGTTATTCATATTTTTGCAGCATAATTGAAATGCTTTAGTGTGAAATGGCTTTTAAACGGTCGATGTCTACTTATTAATGTTGTACCACTCATATATATATATACATCACTCAATCTAATGCCTTATTGAAGGAAAACAAAATATTTGACATTTTCCTCTAGGAAACCTGTAGCTATAGCAATTTTCAAAACAGGTTACAGAGTTACTTCACAGACAATAAAGCCATGGCATAAAAGCCAATGAGATGTCAATGAAAGACATGAATGAAAGATGCCTGGCATTAATTAAAAACAGGGCTAAAAGGGAATAAAATAAGGAATAAAATAAGGTGAATAAGTTAGTGGTTTAAAAGTAGATTTTGTCAAATTAGGTTCCACAAGTGCCCAGAAAATCAGTTTGCATCCAAGAAAAAAAATATGAAAACTACTAAATGTGCCACTTGAGTGTCAAAATAAAAGTCTTCTTTAATGTAACTCATATTTTTTGTGTTTGGAAGTCTTCAATACACAGCTCTATGGGTTAACCATTTTTGACAGCTCTGTTTTCTTCGCTATGTTGGCTGGCTTCGTCAAAAACTGCACAATTTCACCTGACCCCATTTTTTAGATGCAAAACCTTTCCTCTTCAAATTAGCGAATGCAGTGGAGGAAAGAGTAGCATATTTGCTTTGAAATATGGAATGGTTTCTTAAAACGAAAATACTGAGAAAGCAGTCTCAAAACAGGATTTAAATACACTTCTTTCGTAAAATGACACAGTTACTTTTGGAGTTTCACATCTACAAACATTTCTCAGACACAGCGCTGCTCTAGAGGCTGAAGTAATGTCATTGGTTGAGTTCCCTCAATGGGCAGAGCAAAGGAACCACCGGTTTTGGAACTGGCAAACTGGAATGGCAAAGAAGTAGCTCTCGTCAAAATATAAATAGAAGATATAATGGCAATGTCTTCTTTTTGGATTCATTAATTAACTGGACAGTCATGATATTGGAAGGTTAGCAGGCTCGCTAACTAGCTTACAGCTGTAGATGATGGCTAGATTAGGGTAAACATATTTTTTTCCAGTTAGTAGGAAGAGCACTAGGCTTCATAATAATAGCTAGCTCCACATTTACCCCTTGTCTTTTTCACTGGGCTTCAGTCTAACATTAAAGACCCCATGAAGTGGCATGGAGAGCGTGATTTGCTTCTGTGTATTGATGTATTTCCACATGAAACAGAAGGTTAGGGAGGGAAGCATCAGTGGGAGGGGCTTATTTGAATATTAATGACATATGAAGGAAGTGGGCAGTATTCCCATCATAGTCAGTATCCCTTGTGTGTTCCCATTTTTACATTGCTATAGTCCTGTTACTTGTAATCTGTTACTCCTCTGCACCTTGCTGAATAGAGTTGACGTCATCGACAGCTCTAGTAGAAAGAGGTTTACAGAATGTGTTGTCCCATAGAGTATGCTGCATTCAAGTTGTATGCGAAAAATCATTTGACTACGGATGAAACAAAGCCACGACTTGAAGGTGTTAATGCATTTTAACTTGTTTGAAGCCATCAAGATGCCATGACTGTAGTTTTCTGTAGACTTTAGTTACTACCTATCAGCTTTTCCAAACTTAACACGCTTATCACTTAGTGATGATACATTTGAGTTCATGTTTTACAGCAAACTAAACATTGGAATTCAGGAGGTTTGAGAAATCAGGGTTGAACAATATTTTATTTTTTTAAAGATTATTAAAGATGGTAAATACTACTAGAAAATACTGTTCCCACCTGAAAGCTGAGCTGAACAGTATTTTCTAGTGGTATCGACCATCTGAAAGCTGAGTGAACAGTATTTTCTAGTATTTTCAACTAGGAAACTCATAGCTGCCATTTTTCCCTTATGACATAAATATAGCATGAGGTCTGCGATTTAAAGTCCCTCAGGTTGTAGAGACAGCAGGCTAACCTTTGGTCATTGCAGATGGGAAATATTTCCTGCAACAGGCAACAAAGTGAGACGCAGTGTTCAATAAATGTTTCCCGGCAGCAAGATGTTTCTGCGGGATTACACTAGTTATGCTGTTGTCCATCAGAATTGCCTGATATGCTGCTCAAGTTAATGCAGCTAATGTTAGTCCTGACTGTCTCCTACAGTATTTTGTAGGCTTAAAGTGAGAAATATTAGGCTAACATTTTTGATTATTTGTTTACTGTAATTAATTAGCAGCTATTTGTTACTCTGCCTCATATATAATTTCATAGATTGTAATGAAGTTGCAAGGTATATTTCCTTGAATTTTCTTCAAGCAAAGAATAATGTTGAACAAATAAAAGTTTAGCCTATATCCATCTGTGATGTACGTTTAAGTCAAAGTCAGCAATGGGAAAATATTAGTAAAGATATTTATTTAGGCTCCACCATCCATGAACAGTAAACCTATTGTCTATTTATTGCCGTGTTGAACAGCAGGTCCTGTCTATCCATTCTACATCATAAAATCTATGGCCAGTCCTGTCCAGCCCACATGCTGCCTTCAGAGTCCCCCGTAAACTCCTACGTCCGAGCTGCGACGTCGTAAATATGGATTGTCACTGCATTCAAGTGCTTTTTAGTGGGAAATAATAACAACATGGACCCAGTAAAAGTAGATATTGGTGTCTGTCAAGTCAAAGAAGCACCTCTATAAGCATAAATCAATTACATTTTCAGAAAATCATTAATTTATGTATTTTTCTTTAAAAAAAAAAAATCGTATAACTTGCATCATCATCACTTGTTTGACTACTAACTATTAAGTACTGTATGAATTTCATATTATAAAGATCTATTACAGCCTAAGAAGATGGTAAACTATTCCGCAAATAAGATGGTGTAAAACATGAGTTTTCATGTGGTTACCCCAGTCCTGTTGACCATTTTGTTAGTACGTTTCATGTGCGTTTAAATCATAACTGCCATATTTCTGACAGCCCCTGAACGCAGCATCACACAGCTTGTTTAGCTGCAGTTTGTCCAGGATGACTGAATGGATCAAACAGACTGGGCTGCTTACTCAACGTGTTCGCTGTTGTTTGTTGTTAATGAACCATTTGAAGCAGTAGATAAAGCTCTATTTTACCGACTTGTAATAAAATGTAAACCACGGATTCTTATTTGAACCGCGGCGCGCCTCGTATGAGCATCTTGAGCGCGTCACCGTCACTCTCATCATTCGAAACGCTCGTGCCCGATGCGGATGCGTGCAATGGAACGGTAACGCGCCCCGCGGTCTCTGCTCTCTCACTGGATCCGAAAAATAAACTGGAAACACAGAGCGATGAATGGATTTAACGTGTAACAGTCTTCACTCTATTTTATTTGGATTTAAAGCGTCGTGTTTGGTTATTGTGGGTGAAAATGGCGACTGGAGCAGGCTGGCAGCCTCCTTACACCACCTCCACCATCAACACCAAATATACCCCCTCTTCAACATCCACTATGTTTTATGAGGGGAGCTTAACGCTGGAATACACTCAAGACCTGCATCTGAAGATGAGCAAGAAGATTGCGCAACTGACCAAGGTCTGTTGATGTTGATGCTGATGTAGGAAGTAATGAGCAATTTAGAGCAGGTCGGAATGTAGATGGAGTGGTGCTGTAGAGCAGATTGGGTTGATGCTGATGTGGGATGTAGTGGTAATTTAGAGAATGTCAGGATGTTGATGAAGTGTGTTTTCGAGCTTGCTGGTGATGAAGGAAGTAGTAGGCTTTTAGAGTAGGGTGGGATTATACTGATGTAGGATATAGTGTTATGTTAGAGTAAATTGGGATGTGGATGTAGTTGTATTTTAAAACAGGTTGTAGTGATACTGATGTAGGATGTGGCTGTATTGTAGAGCAGGTTGGGTGGGATTATGCCCATGTAGGATGCAGTGGTATTTTAGAGCAGGTCGGGATGATGCTGATGTAGGATGCAGTGGTATTTTGGAGCAGGTTGGGATGATGCAGGACGGAGTGGTATTACAGACTGGGATGATGCTCATACAGCATGTAGTTTTATTTTAGAGTAGGTTGCGTTGATAATGTAGGATGTTGTGGTATTGTAGAGTGGGATGAAGCTGATGTAGGATAAAGATTTAGTTTAGATCAGGTTGCATTGATGATGATGTAGAATGTTGTTGTATTATAAGGTGGGATAAAGCTGATTTAGGATAAAGTTTTAGTTTAGAGCAGTTTGCATTGATGATGATGTAGGATGTTGTGGTATTATAGGGTGGGATAAAGCTGATGTAGGCTAGGTTGGGTTGATGCTGATATAGCTTGTAGTTTTATTTTAGAGCAAGTTGGAATGATGATGTAGGTTGTGGTATTACAGGGTGGGATGATGCTGATGTAGGATGTAGCTTTATTTTGGAGCAGGTTTGGATGATGCTGATCTAGGATGTAGCTTTGTTTTGGAGCAGGTGGGAATGATGCTGATGTAGAACAGAGTGGTATTTTAGAATAGGTTGGCATGAAGCTGATGTAGGATGTAGTTTTATTATAGAGCATGTAGGGGTGAGGCTGATGTAGGATGTGATGGTATTTTAGACCATGTCAGGATGTGGATGGTGTCTTATATTAGAGCAGGCTGGGATGCTGCTGATGTAGGATGTAATGGGATTTTCAAGCAGGTTGGGATGATGCTGATGTAGGATGTAGTTTTATCTCAGAGCTGGTTGGGATGATGATGGTGTGGGATGTGGTGGTATTAGGATGATGCTGATGTGGGATGTATTGGCATTTTAGAGCAGGTTGGTGGATGTCCTGCATCCTTATCAGGCTTTCTGATGCTGAAGCTGGCTAATAGGCTAGTGACATTTTTGAGGAGGTATGTTCACTGTGGATAGGTATTACCAGGCTATATTGTAATAGTAGCAAATTGGTAGAAGAAAAGTAGACTTTAGAGTTGTTTATATCCTACTGTGATCCCACCATTCTGTGTATTTCAATAGCAATTAGGTTCATCGCTTGGTCACAAACTCTATCTAGACAAAGAGGTGACTACACTGTGTTTCATTAGTGACTAGGGTGATAAGTGGGTGTTCTCTGCAGAGGAAGAGGTTGGTATACTCGGCAAGGCTGTGAATTTACCCTCAACCACACCAGTGTTTATCCTGTGTGTGTTTTCTGCCGTCAGAGGGCTGCTATTGCCGCCCAAGGGCTGAAGGAAGTTATGTAACCTTGGAGAGATGCAGGGGTTTGGCAGTGCTGCTTCTTTGTAGTCTACCTGAAACAGTACAGTATCATCCTAGTAGCATCCTATGTCCTTCAATAGAGCCAGAATCAAATTTAATTGGCAGCTACATTTACAAGTTCGATTTGCCTCAGCGCAGCGGTGAACAAAATGTAAATACAGCAATTTAGACAACCATGCTGTAAATGGTGAGAGACTAGTAGAAGTAGAAGACAGCAGATTTGACATAATATAACATGGATGACACTCCACACTGAATTTACACACACAGATAGTGTAGAATAGGATAGGCTTTGCAAATATAACATTACATATAGATGTAGAAGATGGATATTCTGCATAACAGGATTATAATACAGTGTTCCCAGTGTTTCTTACTGGGTCCCAGGTTATTTGCATTGGTGGAAGAATTGGCTGGATACGGGACGGGGAAATCAAGTTGCACAAACAACGCATTTAGCACTTGAAATACATTGTTTTATTGGTTTTCGGAATCTGTTTGGGCCGACACAGATGTGTTATCTCTATGTATGGGGAAACACCGAACTGAAACTGAGTACAATGTAGTCTATTGCAGAGTTCTATCTGTAATTTTAATTATGAGTTGGAAACCAAAATGTTTCATGGGCTTGTTTCTGTAGGGTCCCAGTTCTGTAGGGTACCAGTATGTTTTAATAAGCCTGGGTCTCGGGGCGAGAGACTGAATTAGTAAAATTTAGATGAAGAAGCTGTAGTCTGGTCTTTGAAACCATTGAAATGCCATTCAGTAGTCTGCATAATATACAAGGATGGGATTCCTCAAGTTTTTTTTTCTTCTAGGAATTAGTCTATTTTACTGTTTTTCTGGTGTTGTACTGATCACATGCCTGCGTAGAGGCTAAGATCACTTCCTTGTGTTCTGCACCTAGATGTTCTTGCTTTGAAAAATTGAAAGCGTTATAACTGATTTATGCCTCTGTGCTTTGCTGGTGTAAATGGGTCTGCACTGGGCTACACAGAGGGGGATAAGATAAGATAGCACTTTATTAATCCCCTTGGGGAAATTCAGGAAATCAGGGATTCAGGGATGTGGGTATCTGTAGGCTGCGGAGCCTACTGCTTGATAGTTCTTTGTGACGGTATTGTGATGAATGCATTCACAAACTGTAATGAAAACGTATACAGTAACTAAGGTTAGATCAATATATTGATTTGCTGATATATCAGGCTGACATTTTAATAAGTATGGGACAGTGGCCAGTCATGTGGTCCACCTCTGATATGATGGAGGTTTCTCCCTGACCACAGCAGTCTGGAAAACCTGACATGACATTTTATATAATTTTGCACATTTTATTTTCTCTTTTATATTGTTTTTGTAAATTAATTCTTAATTTCAAGGCTGTAATGCATCTCGGAGTTTCTCCTACCATTGGACAGGTGTGGTGGGCCAATCAAAAGTTGTAGAGAACTGGGAAGCTTTGAATGGCTGTAATTAACTTCTTGTCCATTTTGCACCTGCCAGGCGGAACTGTTGTTCATGAAACAAACTCACATTGGTTGGAAAACAAGAAAGTGCTGAATCTGATGCCATGGCCAACTCTTCTCGGCCGACAACCTTGTTCACCAGCGACACATTGATTGAGTTCCCCTGGTCGCTCAGCTCTATTGGAAATTAATGGACTTCCTGTGACCTGTTGATCGTGTTGCGAATGCATGGTTATGGTTCTAGTGCAGGATGCAGTGATAAAAGCAATTCCTATAGGACAATTTATGATACTGAAACCAACAACTCTTAACAATGGGTCTTTACTTAATTTCTGTCTCTTGTGTGTCCATTAGGGCATGAAAGCATTTGGTCACCCAGCCACAGTGGCTAATAATGTAAGAGAAAACATTGTTGTTTGAACATTGTTTGAACACAGGTTGGCTACATGCCAATGTGTCTAGAATAATTGACAGCCTAGTAGTTTGACTTAGTAGTGCAAACTAGGTTAATAGGTTAGTAGTCTAACAGTTTGCATTTTGTTAGTCTGCACAATAGCCTGCAAAATAAGTTTGAAAATTATTTTGAAAACCAATTTCTCAAAACGGATCTGATCACTTTGATTCATTTATAATTGGACCTGAGCTTGTTTTTCAGAAAAAAACACAGTCTATTTATAAAGTCAGAATTATATGATTAAATCCTGGATGTGTTTATGGGCTCTGCATTAAGGGGTTTTCTAATATACTCTAATGTAATCAGTAGGGAGTGAGGTTGAGGAACCAGTTCCAATGTTTCCAGGCCTGACAAAAGACGTTTGCCTCACCGACACCCGGTTTTTATCCTGCTCTTTTTCTTGAATAGAACAAAACGCACTGTTTGTACCTCACTATCAAAGAGCCCCGCTCTCTGTTCTTACCTTGTCTGCTGTGTTTGAGACTGTGATTTTGTGATGTTGTGTAGTGATGCTTGGGGAGGAAAGCGTGTTCACTTTCCTAGTAGCAGCAGAGCAGCATGGCAATGTTAGAAAGAACAGATCCAAAGTGTTGCTAAACTACGATTAGGAGCGCAAACTAGACAAGTGACTACAGAAACTTTGTATGGAAACTTTGACAAGTGTCTGGTGAGGGAAAATAATGGAGCTCAAATGTCAAGGGATCCCATCAAGACTGCTTCTGAGGATAAAAGACTTTCATTAATCCTTTAATTAGTGAATGTGATGGTAATCCTATGAAAATGAGGAGAGTGGAGCAACAGAATCGGTCTTTCCGACATCAGAGTTTTGTTAGCGCCAAAGGCTGTTGCTCCATTCAAAACACTACAATGACGCACAGGCTACTAACCTTTTAATAAGGCTGATTTATGCTAGTTCCAAGTGAACTGACTATGAATGGGAGACCGACTTTGTGGATGTGTTCATATCCATGTGAGCTTTAGGCCACTCTCTTGTACAAGCTGTACTGAACTTGAAAAAATCCCCTCAGCCCCACAAAATCCCATAGGTGCCTTATAGTTATAGTAAATCAGGTTGATATTGGCCTTTTTGTAAAATTCAGATATTGGCCAAACAGTCATCCACCTCTGATATGACGAATATGATGCAGTTTGATTGATTACATGTTTACATTATTTACAACTGAGTAGTAGTCTACGCAAAGTAGGCTACGCATGATTATTATCATTATGAATATTGGGTTTCAATGGAGAGTTTTAGTGTCCCATGATGGTCTAGATGCTGTTTTAGAGGCTTTTCCACCCTGACAAGAATACAATTCTGGGGGGAAAAAATCGGGACAGCCTAGATGACACTACAGGTTAATACTTTAGTTCTCTGGTTTCTGTCTGAAAGACTTTGACAGCAAAATAACTAATGTGATTTCTCAATGATAATCCTGGGACCTCTTTTAACCTTCCTGCGTCCCATGCTGCCGATCCTGCAAGCACTGGCTGTTTCTCGATTAGTAGGGCCTCGCTTTATGCCTCTCTGCCCTGCGTGAGTAGATTTTCATTAAAACCTTGCCCATGGTCCAGCTCTTGGGACCAGGAACACAGATACTTGTGTTTTTTATTGAAAGCATGCTTTACTGGTGCCTAGAAGTTGCAGAAGCTTGATGAAAACGTCTCGTCTTCCCTGTGTAGGACCCTTTAGGTTGACTGGAATTTTTACTGCCACAAAATGACTGTCTGTGGGGGGTTGTTGATCAATACCAATGATTCAACTATAGGGACGGGACAATATATCGAAATTCAATATATTGCGATACAAAAATGTGTATCATGGGGCATAAAAGATAACCGCGATATTAGCTCCATTTTATTCTGCTGTAGTAATCATAAATGAGACGGCTTGACCATCACAGTTTCACAAGCTCTCCATCCAAATTATGTTATTTTCACTATTCACTTATTTTCACTTTGTAATGACATTTTTATATTGTTGTTTACATTCTAGAGTAATGAGAGAATGCACGGTCGTACTTTGTTGTCGTTGAACTTTATTATATACTTCATTGATATATTTATTGCACCGTAGTTGTATCGAATCGTGAACCCCATATCGTGTATAGAATCATATCATAACATAAGCATACTGTCCCATCCCTAGTCAACGATTACTTGGCCAGCTGCTGAGATTTCTGGCTTTCAAAACTCACTTTCCGGCCTGTACTCCACCCCCTCTACTGTGAAAATATGAGTTTGCTGTTTATGTCAAGTACAGGCCACCGTAGCTCAAGGGGACAGGAGGAAGTGCGGGGGCTGTACAAGAGACTTGTGTAGAAGGAGAAAAGTTCTAGCAATGTTGTTGCAATTCCTACTGGTGGTGATAGGGGGCGATAGAGATCATACATTACTTAATGCCCCCTTTAAACAGAGAAGTGGAGTTTCCCAGACTGAATGACTGTAACTGTAGTAGCTGCAGGATGTTGTATGTGCCTCAGGGATTGGTTTGGTTGGAGCCTCGGGATGGAAAACCTCCCAGTGAAACTCGCAGTAGGACAGAAGAAGAAGCAGATGTGGCCGTTCACGCTCTCTTCTTTCTCTTTTTTAACCTGTTTTATCCGGGGATGACTCGCTCAGTATTAGGGGTGTCACGATTCTCCAAATCCACGATTCAATTTGACTTTCGATTTTAAGGTCACGATTCGATTTTCGATTTTCGATTTTCGATTTAAACATATTTTTTTTTCAGCACTGACGGCTATGCCATTGTTAGACTATCGAGTCTTGATTTGTAAAGATCAACAGATCATTGGTTTTATGCCCTGACAACTGTCATTTACATTTTTAAATTCTTCTTTAAAAAGATGGTATCAAGTGTGATATAACTGCCATATTTTTTTTTTTGGAATGTACCACACTAAGGCCATATGGTCACATTTTTTCAAAGTTTTTCCATTTAAAAAAACATAACTTTGCCTTTAATTTGGTACCAAATACATGGCAAGGCGATTCAGGGCATCTCCTTACTTAAGTGTCATTCACAGTATGACAACAAAACAGATCCTTCCTATCTTGGCTAACGATAAGCTTTCAAAATACATACAAAAAAATAAGATCAGACAATAATAGTCGGCAAACAAATATGGAAAAAGTCGCCAAACTTATATGGATAAAAGTTGCTGCAACCCGGCCAGTCCTCCTACCGACTCTTCGGCGCACTGCCTCCCGGAAAACAGCATCCGTCTCTGGTGGTGAGAGCCAGGTAGGTCCCACTGTTTAGTGAAGGTGATCTTGTGTCTTGTTTTATCGAGCAAGAACAAGCGATTTCGATCAAAAGACTTCAACTCACAATGTCTTCGTAACTTTCCACTGTCGTCATTGAAATGTTTTTTTTTCTTCAGACGTGTGCAAGTAGGCAGGGGTGGAGAGAAAAAAAATACTGGGAGAATCGCGAACCTGCTTGTGATTTCGAAGGTCGAAATCGAACGCTCATTTCGATCGATTTTCGATTTAGAATTGAAATCGTGACACCCCTACTCAGTATGCTCTTTTTCCACATCGCTCTGCTTCACGTTCATATAGTCCCACATATTCCCACTGAGCTGCCCAGGACAACCACAGTCTACTCTTTGCCACTATTTTCACATCTTTATTTAATATTCAACATTTTGTGACCCGTTTATACACTGAAGTGTTTACACATGGACAGAAAGAGAGAGAGATGTTCTCTATCTCCTTTAGCTCTCTCTTTGCCCCCGCAACACACACACACACACACACTCTGGTGTCTCAGCCACTGTTCATGGCCGAGTCTTAATCACGCTGGTTAATCTGATTACATAACAGTCAGTTTCACTGCTGATCAATCTATACTTGCTTAATGAGATCAGATGCACTGCTACACACACACACACACACACACACACACACACACACACACACACACACACACACATCCATGCAAAATACTCATAAGCACGCAGAGTTCCAGTTGCACATGCACACATACACACATACATATGGAGGCAAACGTGCAAGCACACAAACACACACACAAATGGAAATAGATAAACTGCTTGGTGATTTAAACAGAAAAAAAACAGCTACTACAGTCAACAGGCAAAGCAGCTGTTATTACAATAAAATCTCACTACAATAAAATCTCACTACTGCCCTTATGGAGGGGTATTTTGGTGAAAAAATTGTAAGAAAAACAGGCAAACCAATTGTAAAAGTTGTAATTTTAGTGGAATATGTGCTGTTTGGTGGATTATATGTATGACAGAGTGGCTCCTAAAGGAACCCCTATACCGTTATGTAAACATATGGGTCTCTATTTCTGTGATGGCGCATGGTGAAGTGGCATTTTTGTCGGGCACACACTATTTTTTCCTCACCTGTGCCTGTTTGGTGTTTTGTTGACTCGCCGTGAATCATGTCAGTAGCGATCACACAGTGCATTGCAATTTTGGTGTTAAGGATGTTGGCCAATTTGACTTTGATATAGGCCTAAATCCCTCAAGCAGGAAAAAATATGTTTTTTCATTTTTCATTCTCCACTGAAAAAACAGGGAAAGATTGGTTGTCAGTTTTACAAAATCATAATATGTTCTATCTAGAAATTGTTTGTACTCTTTACGCTATGCAATCAATTACAATTAATTCAATCCAAAGCAAATAATTTGTGTTGATTAAACACATTTCAAATATATGGAACAAATGTACACAATTCTTTTAAGTAAATCCTAAGACCTTTTTTTTTTCAATGAATTGTCATCCAACATAGAACTGTCAGTATGCGCCATGATGCACAGAGTGGGGATTGTGGAGGCGGCCGCATATAGACATATAGACATCAGGGACTGGCTGGTGGATACACTGGATCAACAGATGTCAACCAAATGTGTTATCTCCTCCCAAACTAAATTAACATCATCTGCCCTCAGCAGCTAATTAAAGGTGCAGTGTACTCGCTCCTGGGGTGCTTGGACTGTTCTCTTCCATCACCTGTCAGAGGGAAGGAAAAGAGGTGATTTGATTGGTCATGACTGAAGCCAGGCCCACCACATCACTCTGATGTACCACCACTAATGGTCATACAACCACCATGTATACTTATCCATGTTAGAAACAACACATATGATACCTTTGGAGGTCATGGTGGACAGATATTTGACATTTCAAAACGTCCAAAGCCACTTTTGAACTGTTATGCAATGAAACTGAAGCATTCATTGCGCTGATCACGCCAAGCCTAAATAATTATTTATTCAACAAATGCATTTCCATCACTATTTATTGCATTATTTCTTTATCAACAAAAACATTTTCCATTTCAGGTGAGCATAAAAACGTTTTTTATGCCATTGAGGAAATTTAATTTGAATTTTGCCATTTCCATTGAGCTTATCTAATTCGATATGTCATAATTTGCAACATATATTTAGATGGAAATATAGATATAGACAAAGCGACAGACAAACAGGAATGTGTGGTATGTTTATTCCTTTATTCCTATATCTCCAGAGAGAGATGAGAAAGAGAGATGAAGATCAACAGAGAGAGAAAGAGGGGTGGGGGAGAGAGAAGAAGACGGGAGAAAAAGAAGACAAAAGGATGAAAGCAAGGGGAGAGGGAGAGGAGAGAGATGAAAGCACCAGGCGCACTAACGTCATTAAAATAATAATGTATAATTGAAGGAATGTTTCCATGGCTGACTTACTGCTGGGAATTAGAGCCTCACACTCAAGAAGATGAGCAGGCTAAAAACTACCTTGCTGTGAAATCCTTTACTGTCATCTGAAAGCCTTACATGCTGTTGTGGTACCGGCAGTAATGTAGTGGTAAATTAAAAAGTGGGCAAACTATAAAGTCAGTGATCATTATAAGTCAAACAACCTCCAATGTCAGCAAAAATAATTTTATTTGATACTATTTACTTATGAATGAATATCATAAAGAGTTATTTTAGGCCTAAAAAGGTGGTTCAACTCTATTCTGCAAATATAAAGTTGGGTGAATTGGAAATGAATTGAAAGTGTGATGTCCTTTGCACCACCACAATTCTTTCTAGGCTCTGTCAGACCGCAGGAAAAGCACAGCTCATAAAATAATTTGCATGGCGTACTGAAAAACTCATAGACCCACTTGTCTGAGGTTATAATATTTAATGGCAACTAGGGATGGGACGATATATCGAAATTCAATATATCGCGATACAAAAATGTGATGATACGTGTCGTGGGGCAGAAAAATGAATCGTGATATTAGCTCCATTTTATTCCGCTGTAGTAATCACAAATGAGATGGCTTGACCATCACAGTTTCACAAGCTGTCCATCCAAATTATATTATCTGCACTTTGTAATGACATTTTTAAATTGTTCTAGCAAGCCAATGGCATTACCAGAAAGATTTATGGCTTAGAAATAAACAGAATTCTGCACAGTCAGACTGTGTTGTCGCTGAGCTTTTATTTATTACATTATATCGTGGTTGCATTGAATCGTGAACCCCATATCGCGTATATAATCGTATTGTGACATAAGCATATCGTCCCATCCCTAATGGTAAGTATTGGAGCGAATGATGCGTTTCGCCATTGTGCTTCATAGGTTGCCCGCTCTCTTAACCTGATTTTACAATGTTAGTAGACGGCAACTAAATGGAACAAAATGTGAAGCAGCTGGTTCTGATGCCAACAGTGCCTGCAATTCAGCTGACCTTGACTGAATATTAACTTCACAGTAGGGGCTTCAATTCACTGAAGCCTCAGTTACTTCAAAGCTGTTGCATCTGCCTGTATATCATTTAGCACCAATACTTCCAAAAACCTTCCTATATCCACTAAATTTCTGGGGACAAGTTGAGCAGTGACTGATGACTGACGAGATATTATTATTTGGACAGTGTGATAAATTATAAGACCTATGTCACCATCATATTAGAGGGAACATTGCTCCTGAATGCTCCTCACCAACACCTGATATCCTCGCTAAGGTACATTGGTATTGAAAAAGTAAAATACCCCAAAAAGAAGTGGTGATCTTGATAAGGCCTTGTTGAAAATAGAAGCATTTTGAATCTCATATTTAAAGAGTAACTAAACCCCAAACCTGCTGGCTTGAATGTTGATGTTATGAAGTTTCCCATGTTTTCTTTGCAATTGACTGTATGCTATGCAGTGGTTCATCAGGATCTGTAATTGTAGATATGTATATATAATTTTTTAAATAATATTTGATGGTTATTTATGGCTATTTAAGCTGTTTCATACCGATGCAAACGCATATCAACTCTAGTTATAGTAATTGTATTCTGGTAATGGACAAATTGAGTCTTGCATTTACCTATGATTTTTTTCCCCTACTGCAATAGGCTGTTGTTGAAGTAATTTGTACTGGATTGAGAGTTAATTTGTACTAGATTGAAGTTCAGAAGAATGAGAGACTTTTAAGTAAAACACAAAGACAGTTTAGGAAAAAAGAGACAATTCAGACATGCAGTTCAAAAGAACGAGAGACAGTGCCACTTCAGGGAAAATGATAGACCAAAAAACAGACAAAGACAGACAGACAGTTCAGACAAACACAAAAAAACAGGTCAGAACAAAGACTTAAAGATAAAAGAGAGACTGTACAGAAGAATGAGTGACAGGCAGTTCTGAAAAATGAGTGACAATTCAGAAGAATTAGAGCTAGGTCAGAAAAAAAATGACAGTTCAGACAGACTGACAGATTAAAACTGAGGGACAGTACTAGACAGCAGTAAAGAATAACTAAAAGAAAGCAAGACACAATAAGAAAAGAACAAGAAATTCTGTTACATTTTAGCACAGTAACATGCAATAATTTAATAAGGTAACTACTGTATATCCAGTACTTTTGTATGCGAGTAATGATATCTTTAATCAGAGTGGAAAACCTATTTGTCCTCTTGTCTTCTGGTGTTTCTATGATATTGGTTTTGTTCCATTCTGGATGCAGAACTTCACAATATTCTTCATTTGATAAATATCAATTGCACCATTTCAGCAAAATCAATTACTCAGTTTGAATAAACTCAGTTAATAAAAATTCTCTCCTCCTCCTCCTGCTCTCTAATCCTCTTCCTCTCTCTAGGTAATTTATGCTCTCAATACCAAGAATGATGAGCATGAAGAAGAAATTGAGTCTCTGAAAGAAGCCCACGAGGATGAGGTATGAACACCAGAAACCACCACGCACTTCTCATACCGCAATATTATCTGATGATGTTCTGTAACTTGTTTCAATGGAGAGATGGTGAATTTTAGTGTCCCACTGTCTAAAGGATGTTTGAGAATTTCTTTAGTATTGGTTTCAGTGGAGTGTTTTGGTGTCTAAATGCCATTCATTTCATTGGTACTGGTTTCAATAGAGAGTTTTAGTGTCCCTTGATCTAAATGCTGTTATTTCATTAGCATTGTTTTTAAAGAAGAGTTTTAGTGTCCCATGGTCTAAATGTCGTTTCAGAGAAAATATTTCAGAATAGTTTCAATAGAGTTTTGGTGGTCTGTGCTCCAAATGCAGTTGATTTAATTAGTATTGGTTTCAGTGGAGAGTTTTAGTGTCCCATGGTCTAAATGCTGTTAGATTCATTAGCATTGGTTTCAATGAAGAGTTTTAGTGTCCCATAGTCTAAATGCTGTTTCAGAATGGTTTCAATGGGGAGTTTTAGTGCCCCTTGGTACAAATGCTGTTAATTTCATTAGCATCGGTTTCAATGGAGAGTTTTCAAAGTAGAGTTTGTTTGAAGACTGGCTTTAAGACATAAAAAACAGTTTACCCAACCCAATTACCAATTACCCAAATACCCAGTTTTGTTAAGGACTAAGAACTAAGAGTTTAAACTTTGAGAGTTTTAGTGTTCTAATTGCCGTTCATTCCGTTAATATTGGTTTCAGTAGGGAGTTTTAGTGTCTAAATGTTGTTAAATTCATTAGCATTAATGGGACTTCTCTCCCTTGCTAAGAAAATTTTCCTGGGGGCAGAACTGTTGTGCTGGCTCTTGATTTCTTTATTTCTGCATTTGTCTCTTTAGTTCTTATTTGAACTGTTATGTGTTTGATTTGTTATGTGTGCTCTACTGTATTTTTACATGGAAATGGCCTACATATTGTCATGGAATTAAATCAGTATCCACTCATAAACTTGAGAATACATATTGGGACTTTTTTTAATATCACGTCTAGGTCGAACTGTCTGTGTATATAATCCCAAAGTTAGGTAATTCATTTTCTTTGAGGCCCTATTTAAGATTAATTAATAATTTTTGGAGCATTTTTCCAAACAATGTATCTTTTGAACGTATCGCTGTGGATTTAACATTAGAAAGGCCAAATGCAGTTTAGAATCTTAGAATTGGCTTGCTGGCCCTTTCTTACACCTCCAAAATCTATTGGACTTTCCAATGTGAAATGATTTTTGCAGAATCGTTCTAGACGGTGCGTTGGGTGTTTTGTTCTCCTGCTCAGGTCCAACACATTGTGACAGAAACCAGAGACAAGATCATGCAGTACAAGAGTAAGATGGCGGACGAGGTGGACCTGAGGCGGCGGCTGGCCTGTCTGGAGGAATCTGTCGAACTCCATGAACACATGAAGAGACAGGTCAGTCACTGCTGCTGTGGTTCATTCAGGAGCGTCATTCAGTTGGTCTTGGTTGCATTTAATGTGGTTTAATTTAGTTTGCTAAAGTGGATAAATCTGTAGAACTTACATTTCATTTTGACTCGTTTTACTGGTTAGTATCAGTTGCTACAGTCCCTCTGAGTCTTTTGATATGTGTGTTTTTGTGTATAATATAATACAGTATAATATCATATCATATCATATCATATTATATAATATAGCTGAGCTGAATGTAATATAACGTAACGTAATTGCTCGGCATTAGCCTGAACTGAATAAAACTAAATTGAGCTAAACTAAATTGAGTGGCATCTAATGCTATGTAATGTAATGTAATTCCATGAAATTGCCGTTGTAATAATGTGTAATGCGGTGCAGTTGTTGTAATTGTATTTTAGTTTAATGTAATCTAATGTAATGTGACTGTCAGGCCCTGGCAGAGTTTGAGATGTACAGACAGAGAATGGAGGATTCCCAGCTCTGCACTGAGGCCCAGCACACGCAGAGAGTGGTGTCAATGAGCAGAGAGGTAAGGCTTTATACACAGACACACACACACACACACACACACACACACACACACACAGAAATGTATAATCACATGGAGCAGTAATAGAATAAATTCTACTATTTTGTACCAGGAAGGTTGAGATGCAGTGTGACTTCCAGGTCCAGATTGATGTTGGTAAAGAATTAAAAAATGAATGATAATAAAATATTGTCTACCATACTCAGACATGAAATGCTTTACTGAAGCAATAACATACTGGAAGTTGTGCTATATTGTGGTTATTGGCATGACCTTCAGTATGCTATTGCTTTGGGGTTTAATTTAATAATGAAACCCCAATTTGGGGTTCATCCTTGCTTGCTTCTTGTTCATAGTTCAAGGTGGAGTTATGAGGTACTAGTTTGTATATTGCGGTTATAAGAACTCATGAAATGCCCTCTCGTCCAATCACAGTGTGTGGTTGGAAAAAAAAAATTGTCTAAGTAAGGAATAATGGCCAGTGAGCCGGTCATCATGGCAAAATAAGCCCCAACAGGGTGAATCAAGACCCTGATGTGAAGCGGAGGAGCTTATTAAATGGCTACTTACCAAAGACATTAATCATCCCACGAAATATTGAATTAAAATGGTTTTATTACAAGCTCAAGTAACTAAAGGTTCCACCAATAAACTATTCCAGCAGTACCTTCTGCAGTAACCAAGGAGTAATTACTGGTTAATTTGATTAGAATTCAACTTCTAATCAAAGACACTTGACTGTGGAGTGACTGTGGAGTGATATGATTTGAACAGACCTCAGAGTGCCTTCTTTAGCCAATCAGAATTGAGTATTTAACAAAGCTGTGTCAACTATATTCATTTTCAGTTCTGTAGTTGCAGTATAGCACCCTCTGTTCAAACACATGGTGATTTTACATGGTGATTTATTAGATTGATTATATTTTTTTCACCCTGCAATTTATTGTCTGACCTTATAACAGTTGACAGCATGTAACGAGACATGAGTTCCTTTGTTATTGCCATCGATTTTCAACAGGCAGAGGAATTTAGAAGCTGTTTGGCTTAGCACTGATTGAAATGGAACTAACAATCACAAATGAATTATAACAATATTATATAATAGTCTTAAATATTTTCCACTGTTTCAACAGGTGGAAGAGATGCAGAGGGATTTTGAACAGAAGCTGCGAGCATTTGGCTTGGCACAGACTGAGATGGAGTTGGCAATAGCACATAAATGATTATAATAGAATGTTTTGCACTTTTTCAATAGGTGGAGGAGATGCGTCGGGACTTCGAGGATAAGCTGCGGGCGTTTGGCCAGGCCCAGGCCCAGTTCGAGGCGGATAAACGGCGAGCGCTGGAGGAGCTGAGGGCCACCCACCGCCTGGAGGTGGAGGAGCTCCTTAACAACCAGCAGAACCAGAGCGCCAGCTCCACTGAAGACCAGGAGAAACTGGCTGAGCTCCATAGACAAGAGGTGGGCTCAGGGAGAGAGAGAGGAAGGTAGATACGGGGGTTTTGAAGACCGTTACCGATATTTTTGGATTTGGTTTCTATGGAGAGTTTTAGTGTTACATGATGGAGTAATAGCTGTTTCAGAGGCATTTACTACTTGGAATTATTTGGAATTTTCAGGCATGAAAATGGTCACATTTTGGGGGGTTCCTGCAGTGTTGGTGAAAGTTAGCCTCATTTTGCAGATTGGCAACTCTCCATTATAAAATTGCTGTTGTTTTTATTTTTTACCTTTAGACAGAATCAATATTTCTTACGTAATTTAAGCTAAGATACATAATTGGTGGGGGGGTCAGAAAAAAATAGTAATTTAAAACAAATTTCCTGCATTTCTACACCACCTAACCTCTTGGATTAAGTCAAGAAACAGCAACCCTGTATAATGTTAACCAAAAATGTAAAATTATGTTATATTACTAGATTTCAGCATTGAGGTGCTTACATTCATGATTTTGCATAGGCATACTAACCTAAAAACCTAACCTAACCTAAGAAAGTTTCAGAGCGACAGACACACAGAGCGTCCGTAACCATAGTAACTCACTCTCACTCCTGCCTGCGTGCGCACAGCGCGAGAGGAGAGGGAGAGACGCAGAAGAGCCGCTGACTGAGATTACTCTGCGCACCATGCATGGGAATAAATTACAATATAATAGATTTGTGTATATTTCTCGCTATTCAGATGGTCTGAATAACTCGCTGCTGCACGGTGCTGCTCTGTCTTGTCTGTCCGTGCGCTGTCAGTGTCTCTTTTTGCGCCGCGACATTATCAGTTATGAATTTGTTTTTCACTGCGACTTGTGGTGAGAGCGTGTGAAATGCGTGAGTCTCACGGTCAATGTGTGAGAGTTGGCAGCCCTGTGAACTCGCTTGACATTATTATATATGAAACTGCCAATCAGATTTACTTAATTATTAATCGAAGGTGCCGGAACGCCGTTCTGGATCGTTCCGGCCCACTTTAACCCATGGCGATATCATGACATCTACAAGGTAGAGAACACCAGTGTCATTTTAGCTAACTATGTGCTAATGGTGTGTAAACATCCACAGCAATTTCGTAAGGGAGAGAGGCCAATTTGGAAAATGAGGTCAACTTTAAGCAACAGCGGAGGAATTCTTTAATTGTCCATTTTAGAAACATTTTAGAGACTTTTTTTAGAAACAGAAAATGGTCAAATTTAAAGATATTGAATATTGACACAGTATATTGGCTGTGAACAGTTTCAGTCCACAATATTGATATCAGCCTTCAAAAACACATATTGGTCCAACCCTAGCTAAGTGTAGGTCAATAACAGCATGTGTGGTTGTTGTTTTTGAATAAAAACATTATATATCTGTATATGTATAATTTTGGTGGTTTTCATTTTTGATCTGAAGCTTCCGGACAATATGACTCCGTTCAAAATCAAGGACTGACTATCCATGTATTTATCTGTCTCTCTCTCTGTAGGTGGAGGCGCTGATGGAGAGGGTGGAGGAGCTGACGAGGGATAAGGTCCGTCTGGTGGAGGAGTACGAGGCCAAGTTGGCCAAGGCTCAGGAGTATTATGAGAGAGAGCTGGAGGCCATGAGGCGAACGCACCAGCTCACTGCCGAGAACCTGCTGGCCTGGAAACGGACCGAGGTAAAACCATAGATAAACATTACAGTAAAACCTCCATTAAACAGCCTCTCTCAAATACTAGCATGTCTCTGTTAAGGACCTGGAAATGAGTCATATTTCAGCAAATATACGGGTTCAATAGACGCTGGGTAAGAAACATGGGCATCATTTGGGTACGACAAGATGTAGCGCTGGTCATATCTAAGCCTAAGTGAGTTCAAATTTGATCTTGTAATTTTTATATCAAAATTAGTAGGAGTTAGGTTAGGAGTAAAATTAAAAGTAGAAAGCATTCCATTTAAAATGTACTCAAAGTAAAAGTTCTGAGTTACAGCGGACATTGTTTCATATGATCTTTCCATTATGAACACAAACTGTATTTTCTTAGTGTCTAAATGACAAATTTCCATCAAACATCAATCATCATAACAGTCAAGTCACCATCAATCCTATAACAGTGAGACACTTCATTTTATCCATTTCAAGTTGACATTAAACTAAACAAATTTGTGTTTCTACTTTTTTTCTTGAAACTTAATTTTTTGAGTGTTTGATGCTAATGTTAAATGTCATAAGGAGTTAATTTTTTTTGGAGTGTATGATGTAGTGTTTTTTGTCCATGCTAAGGTTGAGCTTCGTAAGGAGTTCCAGGCTCAGGAAGCCGCCCTGCAGCGCTCGTTGTCCAAGCTGAGGAGTGAGCTGCAGAAAGCCCAGGAGGAAGCCAGGGAGAACCGAGACAAGACCAACAGACTGCAGACATCGCTGACCAACGCTGAGGGGACCATCAAGGTAACACCAAGTCTCCTTGTGTGTATATGGAAGAATGAATGAATGATGGCTGGATGGATGTATTGATGAGCAAGGCAATAGGATACATGTCGTCCCCCATGAATGATGCAGTGGCAAAATGGAAAACAAAATGTGTCATGGGCCGAAATAAACGTACAAATTGGGAGCACAATTTTTTTCTTACATTGCCGTTCAGGTCTTCCACCTGTAACTCGTTAGAATGAATTAGCACTGACATGGAAAAACAAGGCCTAAAACAGACACATGAAAAAGGCCAAATCCATTTCATATACTGAGGGAAACTATAAGTTTGAACAAAATCTAACGGTTCTAATCAAAAGAGTTGTTCATATATTTGCCTCAATATACCAACTCTAAAACTATGCATATCTAACTTATGAAGGATATCCAAGGCGTGCTTATGAATGCAGATATATTGGAAACAGGGGCTAACATTAGCGCAAAATGGCCAAGCCATACCCAAGCTGCAGGGAGACATCAAATAACCCATGTAGGCTGGAAAACAAAAGCATCTAATCCACCCATTCCAGACTCATTCACTCCTCAAGACTGTAAAGAAAATACCCTGGGCATTAATTGTATCCACATCCCCTTAGAAAGAGCAGGCACAATTACAACAACTAACAGAAAAATCCACTGTGCATAGGATATCATATCACAGGCTGATGGAAAACATAAACGTAGCTCAATCATAAAAATGTCCAATCTGTCCAATAAAAACTGCTGCTGTGTTTTTTTATATATTTATTTTGTCTCCATCTTTGGTGCTAAGCGTTCATTGCTCATTGGGTTTATGAATTGCATTTTCCAGAAATCCAAAACAACTTATCGTGTGGTTTACAGCTAAATCAGATTGTCATCTTATATTTCAAAGGGCAGGCAGCTACAGCTTAATGCTTTCTTTTAATGAATGTGATCATGTTGTTAAATGTGGATGGGAAAAGGGGCTGAACAGTTGCTGAAAACAAAGACAGATGAAAAAGCCTTAGGGGGACAACTCAAAAGAAACTCAAAATGGTGGAAAATCCAATATGGCACACATTGATGGTCCTGCAGGCACATTTGTAGAACAAGGATAGCAGGATATGTTCAACAAATTTCAATGTCATTCCTAGTTGTGGTGTGGGAGACATGACTGGTTGTTAAAAGTTTGAAATTTGACCTGTAATTGTGCGTGCGTGTGTGTGTGTGTGTGTGTGTGTGTGTGTGTGTATGTGTGTGTGTGTGTGTGTGTGTGTGTGTGTGTGTGTGTGTGTGTGTGTTCCGTTCCAGAACCTCCACAAGCAGCTAGAGGAAGCCATCCAGGACGGAGAGATCTGGGTGATGCAGCTGAAAGACACCGAGTATGAACTGGAGGGCAGCAGGGACCGAGTTCAACAGCAAGCTACTGAAATACTCCACAAAGCCAGTAAGAAATGCTTCTACATATTCTATTATAATGTCATACTGTACAATACTGTATTCACCACAGATGAAGCAGTACTCCTCTCTTAAGGTATTTAGGCTAGGGTTAGACCGATATATGCGGCCAATATTGTCCTTTTATTAAAAATCAGATCTGGTCTAGTCATTGTGGTCCACCTCTGATATGATGGATATGATGCAGTTTGATTGATTACATATTTACTGTAGAACTGATCAATACTACACTGGTTGTCTATGGGAAGCCCTTAACCTGAACTGATTTTAATGCCTGGATTTTTAATACCACATTTTAATGTGTCATAGTACACTAAAAACACTGAACACTTTTGATGCATCACTTTTATTTTTTATACTTTTTGGCATTTTTTTATTTTTTATATATATATTTTTTTGGCTATGGAGCTGCAAATGCATTAGACAAAGGGACATCTAATGTCATAAGTCAGATTTTAATATGGTTCTCAATTTTAATGTTACCATATTAAAATCTGACGGCCACCGTCCAAAATCAGTATGTAGCACGCTTTATCGTATATCCCGCCTTCACAATCAAAAGTGGGAGTTGCTGCATGTCAACTCTGCCTGCAATTAAACTTTTACCTTATACTGTAGGCAGGCACGCCTACACGTTTGAATTTTCAAATAAATGTCGTAAGCACTATTGACATTTTTGATATTTGGTTCCATACTCCTAAGCGGAGGTTGCCCCCAGAGTTGAATCCTGATTCCCGAGAATGAGGTTCCCCTTATCTGAGGTGCAGTGTAAAAACTGAAGTTCATATTTTTTTAAAAGAGGGAATACCCACACATTAAATCTTTCTCTCTGTAACCTTTACTTGTCCAACATTTCAACTCAGAGTGGGTTTCAGCTCCTGAAGACCTACTTTTGGTTGAAAGTGTGCTTGAGTGAAGCTGACTTTTTATTCCTAGAAATACATTCTCCATTATTATTCTCAGCCAAATGGAGAGTTAGAATCTGATATTTACAATCTTCCTTCAAAGGTTAATCTTATCAGATTCCAGTCCCTCTTGAACAGTATATTGCACTGTGTCTTCTCTAGACAGAATTGAGCGCATTTTCAATCTGCAATTCAATTTCCGGTGTAAAAGGAGCATTCAAATTGTATTTAACAGTGCTTGGTACACAGGCCAGGCACATTCTAAATGCATCAGCAGCAGTGTAAATGGTGACATTAAGTCACTTGTACACCCCATCTACACTTGGCATTAATTAAAAACCCAATACAGAAAAAACTTGAGCCTTATTTGCATGGGACGAATATTACCTGGGGACATCCAGTTTGTAATAATTGCAAAGATTGTCCATGATTTTAATCCTGCGTGAATCTGCCATGTCTGTAATTTGAAAAGTCAAAATTTCAGCGCAACTTACCTAACATATGTTGGTGAAGACAGACGTCCTCTGATAATACTAAACCAGTGCAAATCAAACTCTGTAATTTGTTTTTGCCGCAAAATTTCTTTTTCTTTTTCGTCTTCTTCTTCTTCTAAACACTCTATCTACTTCCTGTCCTGAAAATTAGAGGCAGCAGTGGAATCAATTAGGAAGGTTCTGAATCCCCAGTTAGTCCTTTGTGAATAGGGCTATGGATCAAATCTTGTGTACATACCATCAAACCACATCGAAATGTGTAAATAAGGACTGATTTTTGGGCGTATAATATGCATTTTTGAGCCCCTTTGTAGACACATCTTTTTGTCAGCATTGGGATTTTGAATGCGGCCATTGTCCCATTCAGACGGCTGCAGTCCTGTATTGCTATTCTCAGCCTTTATCCAGGTTAGCTTGAACAACCAGAGTGCAAAGCTGTGCTTTACCTCCTCTTTCACCTCAGACGGATGAATATTTCAATTCAGATTGATGGGAAAGCCCAGATGCCGATGGTCTCATTTACTCCGAGTAATAAAATCTCAGTGCAGATACCAGGTAGGTGCAGATTATGTCTAGACAGCTCACCAGGCCTCATTTTTAAAACAGCAGTAAATACTCACGAGAAGGATTGGAAACAGATTTTTGGGATGTAAAAAATTGTAAAAAGGTCGCTTGAGGACCTATCTAGTCTCTATCTAAAGCTATATTTTAACCCCATTGGCATTTTAATGTCAGGTAGAAAGCATTACCCATTCCCTCCGGGATTAATTTAAAGCTGTGTAAAACTGTGGCTTGGTGGCCTATGCAGACACATCTAGACCCATCTTTTATCTGCTGTGGGACTTCAATGCCAGGTGGAAATGAGGCCATTGATTCACCTTCAGACTGCAGCAGTTTTTTGTTGCTATTCTGAGCCTTCAGCCCAGCCAGGTAGCACAGTTGGGAACCCAAGTGCAAAGTTTCTGCTTTGCCTTGTGTTTCACCCCAGAAAGATGAATATTTCACACAATAAAAGCCCAGAAGCCAACAGAGTCAGAGAAAAAATAGCATTGTTTTATTGGGTTTTACCTGGAAAGTTAACTGAGTAAGATTAGCCCTGGATCACAAGGCCAGTCAGTGCAGATTAAATGTTAACACATCACAGACCTTCATGCTCAATTCCAAATTGCTGCTCATAATGACTGTTAATATGTATTCTAAGATGCAACTCATATTCCATACCAATATAAACAGCGATGTTGAAAAGACATGCTTAGTAGACTAACAATAACAAATGATAACACATGCGATCTGTGTCACATATGAGAGAAAAAATCTTACTACACAGATGAAAATAAAGAGCAACTCTTTCAGGCAACAGACATTTACGTGAACAGTTTATCAGCTGAATCATATTTAGCACATTTCTCACATCGGCTAAAGTAGCTTTGCCTCTTTGACAGACTTTTAATTTGTCAGTTTCCCATGGTTTAGCGGTGAGTCATGTGTGTGCGTGTCTTAGGTGTGGTTTGACTGTTTCCAGGTCAGATCGGCTCATTACAGGCCACCCAGATGTCCCATGAGGCAACCATCAGAGACCTGGACCAGGAACAGAACCGGCTGAAGGAGAAGATCAGCAGGCTGGAGGAGGAGAGAGAAGCTCTGATGAACCAGAGCCAGGCTACTGACGAACAGCACAAACAACAAGTACTACAACTAGAACAGGTACTACAGCTACTACTACTACCACTACTACTACTACTACTGCTGGTACTACTATTGCTGCTGCTGCTGCTACTACTATTACTACTACTACTACTACTGCTACTACTGCTACTACTAATTAAACTACTACTACTACTACTACTGCTACTAATTATACTACTACTACTACTACTACTACTACTACTACTACTACTACTGCTACTACTACTACTACTACTACTAGTAATTATACTACTGCTACTTCTACTACTGCTACTACTACTCCTACCGCTACTGCTACTACTAATACTACTACTACTGCTATTACTACTACTGCTCCTCTTGCTGCTGCTACTACTACTACTGTTACTAGTACTACAACTACTCTGACTGTTAATACTATTACTATTACTCATGATGCTACTGTCTGAAGGACTCAAGTAGCTTCAAACAACATTCCACTAATATATCAAGCTATTAGATAGACTGATACAACAAAATTGATATAAAACTATCTAATTTTCCTCTCCCCAGTCTCTGCGAGAGGAGCACCACGGTTATGAGAAGGAGCTCTCTAGGCTGAGGGCACGCTATGAGGAGGAGGCACTTCGCTTCAAGGAGGTGCAGGTCAGAGCCCTGGAGGAAATGGAGGAGAAACACCGGACCATGAGGGAGGAGGCCCAGCAGGAGAAAGAGGAGGAGAAGAAGCTCCTCATGGCGGTGAGTAGAAAAGCTGAATGGAAACTTCAAATGGAAATGACAAATTTGGATAAAACGTCCTCAGTTTTGCAACTCTTTTTTTTTTACACTCTTTTTTGTTTTTGTTTTTTGGATATAGAAACGATAAATAGCGATAGAAATGCATTTGTTGAATATATAACTTGGCTTGGCTTGATATGGCTTGGTTCAATCTCATTGCACAAACCATCTTTCCAATGTATATGCCACCCGTCAGGGTACTACCATCAGTTGGTACATTAAAATATTGCCATGTTTTTTTTTGTCTTCAGATGAAAACATGAAATATAGGTGGATCTTTTCTGATGTAGTTCTTTTAGGAAGCCAATATTTTAGCTTCAACCCATCTGATGGAAATGCATCGAATTTGCTTTTTATGTTTTTGTGACATTTCTAAAGTTTGCTTAAAATTCATTTGACAGTTGGATGGAAACACAGCTGATGACAGCTCAGTCTGTATTAGTGAACACTCACTTCTTTCTCAAGTGTTAAGTGTCAAGTCTTTCTTACAAGTGCTAAGTATTAAGTGTTGCATCCCCTTTGGGCAGTCTATGGATGGAGGGGTGGTATCACAGAACCAGATGATCTTAAAGTGAAAACAGTAAACTAATGTGACAGGATAGACAGGACACAGTGGCACTTCTTATAAAGTGTTTATTTATTTTTGGGACATTTCTGCTGTCCATTTCTGCATTGGACAGTCACAGTATAGAGAGAGGTAGAGGGGGATGACATACAACAAAGATCCTGGGCCAGATTCAAACCCAGGATGTCGCGTTTATGTGGTATGCGCCTTAGACCACTGAGCCACCAGGACGCCCCTGTACAGTGTTTATGTAAATGCTAGTGAAGCAAAGGAGTTGTATTACAATAGTACAATATATACAGTTGTATACAATATTTATGCCAATGACATAGAGCGCACAACAGGAGGTTGTGGAGGGAATGGACTGAGGGCCGTGCCAAATCAAAGAACTTAACAAAACACCTCAACTACCTAAGCCCAGTTCAATATAAGTAATGAAATACAAGGCTAGGCAAGCCTAGTTTAGCTGGACCGCGAATGCAGCATGAACATTGTCAGGAACTGAAACATTTGACCCATGACTTTCTGTCCATAAATGGTACTGGACCCTCTAGGTTCCAGAAGATACTTCCTCCTTGTGCCCTAAAACAGCTACTGTGGCATACAATGTGGCATGGAAAATGGATTGGAGTGCTCTGAATCTACACATATAGTAGACTCAGTGCAATCCATTTCGCATTTCAAACGCGCATTTCAACAATGGGGAGTCAGTCCCGAATTTCCCCAAGGGGATTAATAAAGTGATATCTTATCTGTCACTTGGCAGTCCAGCAAAAACAGGAGCTCGAGCTGGTGTCAACAAACTTGAATGCGCGAGTGTACTCACATTCACGGCAAACAGTAAACTAAATGAAATGACCATAGCTTACCTCTCGTCTACAATTAGCTGTTTCCAAATAAACGAACGATGACACCTCAATGGTAAATGTAGATTAGTTATATTGATGGCTAATCTACATTGTTGGCTAATAAACCTAGAAGCTCTCGCAACACAAAGCGAGAGCCTCGCATGAACTTCTGGGCGCAACGGATATAAATCGTGTACAGGAAATGGAACAAGGCAAAGGGAAGGTCTTAGCGAGCGGCCCTATATTTCTGCTATTGTTGCAGTGAATAGTTACCGACAAGAAACCCACTAAACACGGTCAAAATGGAGCAATTTTAACAAGCACAGATCCTGTACAGGCCCACGACCTGTGTGTTCAATTCAATTCAGTTCAATTCAATGTGATGCATTGAAGCATTGCGTCACGGTTATCCCTTAAATTACCTAATTCCACTGAAGTTACTTAAATACCACAATGCAATAACATTACCTACCGTTTAAATTTGTAGGGCAGCAGAAGACGTGTTATCAAGTTTCGGTAATATCAAGAGAGAGCGATCGATGGCCTACAAAAAAGGGACTTATGCGGACAGAGTAACAAAGTGTCAAATGTTCCATTGTGAGGAGGAAAAAGCTCCCTTTTGTGGACTTGCCAGGGTTCTTATACTGGCAATAGCTGATTGGATGAAGCTGTTGGAAATGCATGAACCAGTCACATGAGACATCTATCAGACAAATGGACCAATCATACAAGAGGACTGGCTGACAAAGGGACCACTCTCAGGAGAGATCTGTGAATTGATCACAATTATGAATCATGGTTGATGATGATGTTTCCTTGACTTGGGGAACAAAATATTCTCAATACATCTAACATTCTTAAAACATTAAATATTCTTGATAATGAAACATTCTCGATAGCTGGAACATTTTCCATCCATGAAACATTCTCGATAGCTGGAACATTCGCAATCCATGAAATATTTTCAGTACATGGAACATTCTTGATACATGGAATTGTGGAACCATGAAACAATACATAAAACATTCTTGATTCGTGATACATGCTCGATTAGTGGAACATTCTTGACACACAAAACATTCTTCATAGGTGGAACATTCTTGACACACAAAACATTCTCCATAGGTGGAACATTATCGATATATGAAACATTCTTAATACATGAAACGTTCTTGACAGATGGAACATTCTTGATACAAAGCACATTTTTGATACATCACACATTCTCGACACATGGGGGAAGATATCACTGTATCACTGCTGTTTTTACCTGTTTTCATTCTTCTGTAATGTGAAACAGTGTTATACGTGTCAGATCTACAGATTCTTTTAGATAAATGCTGCAGCAGTGACAACCTAATTCATGCTTCAGTATTAAAACATATTGTAACGGTGGTATTTCTCTGTCCTAGCCTGTGGCTGCTTCTTACATTTAAATACTCAGCACATTTACGCTCAGCACATTTACGCTCATTACAGCTCATTACATTTTACTCAGCACATCATTTAAACATTCACTTCAGATCAAAAACGGAAAACACCAAAATTGGAGTTAGAAGGTTTTTAATCTAAAAACAGTAATTACATACACAGTCACACATTCTGACATTCTTTTTGTATCTCTAACTGGGTTTTCGTGAACATCAACATCAAATTAAACGAGCAAATGGCCTCGGTCGTTCAAGAAATATGTATCTCCAAGAAATGAGCAACTCCCTCGACTGACTGCACACAGTTAATTGGGTCAACATTAAGACTTAAGACATAAAAACAACATTTTTCTTCATCCCTGTATTTCCCTCTGCTTCTCTCTCTCATCCTTTCACTTCCTGCCTATCCTTTCCTATCCTCTATTTTCTCTCATCCTCCACCTTCCCCTATTTCTTCCCCCAGTTTGAATTCAGAAGAGCGTAATCGGCATGAAATACAAAAGTACTTGTTGCCAAAGCAAAAACAGATAAAATTAAACAGGTTAGATTAATTTAACCAGATTCAGGTAGCATGACAATAACAACAATAAATGGTTAAATAATATCATATCAATCAATATATTAATCAATTGACAAAGTTATGGTAGGACATATGATCTGAATCAATTGTTAATGTCCCTCCTCCTGTCTGAACATGTGACAGGTTAAAACATATTTGCTACAAGTGTGGCAAACTCTTGTTTTTCTCAAAAATATATTGTAGTTTTTCAGTTTTTTTTTCCAGCTGTCCCGAATACCATTTTTTGGGCTCCGGAGCTTCGCTAGTAATCAACAGCGAATATTCGAAGCATCGGGGGGGGGGGGGGGGGGGGGGGGGGGGGGGTATGCTGAAAACATACTCGGTGGAGTCCTCAGGTCCGTCGCTCCTACACTCAACTCAACTCAACTTTATTTATATAGCACTTTACACACAACACAGTTGATCCAAAGTGCTTTACAACACACACAGAGGAAAACAAAACAAAAGAGGGAGACAAACACAATAGAAGAGGAGAAAAGATCAGAGTGAATGATAAATAATGATGATAATAATAAATAGTAAAGGCACATGGTCACACAGAGCCCAAGTGACAACACAGACCTACAGAGACTCCAGGAGAAATACCTGAGCTAGTTAAGTTAAGTTAGGCACAGTTAAAAGCTAGTGAGTAGAAGTATGTTTTAAGCTGACTCTTGAAGATCTCAATAGTGGGGGAGAATCGGATGGTGGGAGGAAGATAATTCCATAGTTTTTTTACACGGTCCAAAACGGGAGCGGCAACCTCTTGGCAACCAGCCAGCTAGCGGTCTTGTAGCTCCTTCAGTTAGCAGCCAAGGAAAATGTAGCTTAGCACCATTTATATCCACTGAGACACCGTCATAGCGCGGAGATAGCAGTCCACGGCAACCACGCTGAATCCACTTGAACTCAAACAACAGTCCGACCTCACTCAGAGAGTGGCCACAGCTTAAATCCGAGGTGATCAGACGAAAAACTTCATACTTAAGCTGTAGTTTTATTAAAGTTAGAGACAACGGTTCAGACAAGCGACTTCCCCATACAAAAGTAAACTCCGCAAGAGCGGAAGTGTGACGTCACTATATAGACACCCAAGCAGCGATCAATAAAATTACATTAAAAAAACGAATATCCGAATCCCAAAATTGAAAACCGAATACCTACCCAACGAACGAATATCCGAATAGTCGAATATTCGGGTTCAGCCCTATTATTTTAATTGCACATTATTTGACTTTAAACTTGCTACATATTGTTTTGAGTTAAAATTACTGTTACTTTGAATTTAAAACTATAATGTATTTTGAATTGAAAATTATGCATTATTTAGATTTTAACTGATTTGATTTTGACTAAATATTTGTGGAATTTACTTTGAACTCACTTTGAACACCCCTGTCTCTCTCTTCTTTTCTCTCTTTCTTTTTTCCTCATGCACTCCTCCTTTCCATGCTGTTTGAAGCTGACTGCTAATTGGCTGATTTTCGTTAAATCCTGCCTCCGAGCTGTGTGTGAGAGAGGTGTGGGTGTGCGCATGTGTGTGTGTGTGTGTTTGTAGATTCAGAGAAAGAGATAGAAAGAATGATAGAGAGAATGTGAAATGAGAGAAGATGGAGAGCGAGAGAGAAATGATGAGAAATAAATGTTATATAACCCAGTGCTGTGCAGTGCCTCGTCATCTTTAGATTAAGGTCTGCTTTTACCAGGAGAGAGATTAAAGAAGATGCAGAAAGACAGAGACGACGGGAGAGAGAGGTCGACAGAAACTCAGAGAGAGAGAGAGAGAGAGAGAGAGAGCGATAGGTTGAAGATGTAGAGAGAAGAGAGAGAATACGAGAGCCACAAACAAAAGACTGGTCATTCTTTAGATGATGACAATGATTTCCATCTCTTTGATAACTGAAGCTTTTTTTTTTTTTTTACTTTAATCTCTGTCAGCATGTTGTTCTTGAGTTTCTAAACTGGACCAATACAGTGAATAATTCTACAAATTGCCTCTGCTGTATTCGTTTGTACTTCACCAGACTGTGGTGAAGTACAAACGAATACAGCAGAGGCAATTTGTAGAATTTAAGACCTGATAAGAAGACAGAATAATGCTTTGCAGTTGTCACGAATCCCTCTGCCACAGATTGTTAAATGGTAAATGGACTGCATTTATATAGCGCTTTTCTAGTCTACCGACCACTCAAAGCGCTTTACAACAATGCCTACATTCACCCATTCACACACACATTCATACACCGATGGCGGCAAGCTACCACGCAGGGTGCTGGCACAACCATCGGGAGCAATTTGGGGTTCAGTATCTTGCCCAAGGACACTTCGACATGCGGACTGGAGGCACAGCCACTATTGTTATGGTGTGGGTGTAGATCCATTCAGTAATGTTCTAAGTAAGAATGAATAGTTTAGCAAGGTAGATTTGTTTCTAAATGTAGGTTACTGTGACACAGTAAACTGTCTTGTCTTTAGCCCTAGTCTCTACTCCAAAACACTCTGAGTTGTAGCTTGAGAAGAGTCAGCTCAGTCAAGTGGCTTTCACACCAACATCGCTTGGTTCAGACTTTACAAACTTTGTGCCAAGTTCGGATCATTTTGACAGGTGACCATGCGGACTTGGGTGCGGGTCTAAAAACTTGGAAAAGGTTAGCTTAAAATCAGTGGTCTCAGTCCTCTTCAGTGCGGATCATTTCTGGTGTGAAAACAATTTGGATACAGTCCTAACCAAAGAGAGGAAATTACGATATGTGCTCAATGATTTGTTCTTTCACGGTGGGTTGTTTTTAGCCAAATTACAGCAAAGAGGAAACAGTCCACGGTCGGTAAGGAGCCACTCTGTTTTTTTGAGTGCAAAATGGCACACCCGCCGCCTCGGCCAATATTTTAAAAACTAACATATACTGTATACACTCACCTAATGCAGGCATACTGTTGTCAGGGGAGTCCTTCTGTCTTTTGATATTTTTCCCAAGTCATTTGACCCATTATATAGATTTTAAGCCTTGAAATCTCACCAGCTAGAGAGAAACCTACCGGCTGCTCCAGTGCAGAAGTACGTCACATCACAGAGCACTACATCGCCAAATTAAAAGTCCCCCGGAATGCTACAGGATTGTTCAACGGCAAGGTGTATAATGTGAAAACGCCCTCTGCGTGCCATTCTAGTTTGATTTTTTTGTACTCCCATCAAAATATCTGTCCGATAGGTCTGCTTGATACTTGTCAATAAATAGAAATATTTTTAACAATTTTATCTGATTTGCCAGATTGGATGCTTTGGGAAAGACTTATTCCATAATCTTGGTGCAGCCACGGCAAAAGCCCTGTCATCCATCAGTATCGAGACCACCAGAAGCCCCTGATTAGAGGTCCTGAGGGTTCTGGCAGTACTGTGGGGGACATGGGGGGATTTTCAAGTCAATCCTGTAACAGATGGAGCCAGTGTAAAGACACCAGAACGGGAGTTAGATGATCCCTTTTTCGGATCTAGATCTAGATAAGAGTCTGACTGCAGATAGGAAATACATGCCTGACTCAACTTTCTGGCTCCCTGGTTGATGAGCTGCCTTCTTTTCTTCTGTGGAGAACAGTAACATTAGGCTACTTGGCTTGCTAGCTGATGTTAGCAACTGAGCGGTTAGCAAACATAGCTTATAGCATATTACATGCATACGTAGAAGCACTATTATACATCACTGTGCTTTATTACAAACTACAGCACTACTACACTACTACTACAGTGCTATTACAGTACAAACAGAGCACTATGTTTCTTTGTATCTGATAAAGCATATCCAGTATAGATATGGAAGGAGAAATGGTGAATACAGACTGAGAGGTAGACAGAGGAGAAGAGAAAAAAGAGAGAAAAACTCATAAGAGGGAGAATGGCCCAGATAGGATTTGATGCCGTGGTTTGATGAAGGATTATAGAAGTTGGCTGGTTTGACTAGGTGGCCTTTAAAGTCTAAATGACAACTCACGTGTCCCTCCTCCATATAGTAGTCCTGCTTCACACTCAACAACTGCCATGACTGCATATTAAAGCACAAATGGGATTTTACAGTTGGTTCTTAGCTCCCCTCCTTTTTTCATAGATTACTCTTAGGGTATTTCAGTAGAAAAAAAAAAAAGCTTTTTTCCTAAACAGTATTCCTACTTCTCCAAGAATGCTGCCAGGCCTGCGTGATAAATTGTATGCCTTGGGACATTTGTAATTCGTGACACATCAAACACAGCAACAAAGGCAGATATGCCACCCAAAGGTGCACTGATAGCTGTGTTTTCAAGTGCCAAGAGGTGTGCATGGGGCAAAACAATTTCAGTAAAATATCTCACTTCACAAGAGTTACAAGGATGAGTCAGTTTTTGAGGAAGTCTTTAGCTTTTTGGGCAGAAATGGAAAATGAGCAGAAATCACTTTAGTGGTTAGATAATGCTTAATTTAGTTTAAGTTTAATTCCCAGTGAAATTCTGTTGTTCCCTCTTTCTGTTCTGTTTCCTTGATGTTTGAATAATGGGTTCTGAAAAAGATTTCTGGTTCCATTGCTGGTCCCATGACAAATGAATTTCCTCAATTTGATGACATCATAGTCTTGTCCCTCTCACATTGGCTTTTCTCTAATCTCTTTCTTCCTTTTCTGATTTTTCCTCTTCTTCTTCTCCCTCCACCTCCTTCTCCTTCTTTATTCCTTCTCTACCTCTTCGTCTTTGTAAATGCAAAAATTTACTTCACCCATTGTGGGTCAAAATGAATAAGCAAGGTTCAAGAGTCTTCTGTGGATTCTTTATTCAGCCATGCATGGTTCAGTTCAGTGTTCCAAACAAGCAACAAAGAAGTGACAAAGAACGGAGTTCAGGATCCACTTATATAGGTTAAAGTAAACAAAACTATAAATCTTGGCTCATAGCCAAACCCACTTGGCTCAAAACCAACCCACTAGTTCGGACTTTTTACTGCGTGTCCACCTATAGAATCACTCAAAACCACACATAACCATATATAGTGATCATGCATGCATTCAAGCACTGATTACATCATTGTAGTAAGCAGGACAAAAAACACTCCACTTTCCAGGACAAAGGAAAGCAAGAACAGAGTGTACTATCCATATAAAAAAGCACAGTATACATTTTATTTCTTACATCTTCCTCCTCCTCTCCAGGAAATGAGTCAGGAGTTTGAGATCAAGCGTCTGTCATTGGAGGAGCAGAGAGACCGCCTCCAGCAGCAATTGGACAACCTGAAGGAGGAGCTGTCGGCCAAACTCAACATGGCCAATCAGGAGGTACTATAGGTTTCCTATGTAGAATAGCCACTGCACACATCCATTTTAATCCATTTTGAGTCCAAAAGAATGACCAATCTCACCTCTGTGTTCTCAACTGACACATGTAAACAAGAAGTCTGATGATGATATTATAATCTCTCTGGTGGTATCACTTCCAGGTGTCCCATCTCCAGGAGCTGGTGAGGGAGGGGGAGCAGAACCTGGGTTCAGCCCAGACCCAGATCACTTGTCTGAAGGAGACTCAGGAGAAACTCAGGATAGAACTAGACGCAACTAGAGCCCGGGTCCGAGAAACCAGCAACTTGTTAACTGACCTTCAGGTAAGAACACTACCGAGGGTACTATCAAGAGTACTACATAGGATTTGATTTTAGGAGAAAGAGAAGATCAGTGCAGTAAGGGCCAAGGTCCTAGCCTAATTGACTGAATGGCCATTTCGTTACCTCTCCATTATTCAGTCTGAGATTGCCTCCATGTTAGCTGTTTTCTGTGTGTGTGTGTGGGGGGGGATGATTTTCCCCGAGCCAATCACTAGTGACTGATGTATCCGGCCGCTCTGACGTTATTATGCTGGCCGTATTTACTAACTTTACCAAGAATGTCGGTCGTTTTTGACAAAAATATTATCTTTGCAAAGACAATGTGTTGGTTAAAGAATGATTTCAACAAATATGACTCTGCCGAAATGCCAATGAAAAACCGTTGCACTAACAGTTAAAATTTTAGTCCCGCACACAAAGGCACTGATTGGCCCGATTGTTTTTCCGATCAAGAAATCGCTGTTGCATAGAGCAACACCAGACTCTGTGAATCGCTCGACCAAATCTGAAGAGAATTCAGGAGTCTGGAACCAAGTTACCAAGGTCCAGAAAATCAGCAACATGCTAACTGACTTACAGGTAATGGCACAACCAAGGCTACTGCCAAGAGTACTACATAGGATTTAGAGTTCAGGAGAATGTGGATATAAATGCAACAAGGGCCAAAGTCTGGGAAACCAGCAACCTGCTAACAGACTTCCATGTAAGGACACTACCAAGGGTACTACCAAGAGTACTAAGGGTGAGGAGTTAAGGTAACACACTAGCCTTAAACATAACCTAGAGCTAGGGTCTGAGAAACTAGTAATGTGCTCACTGACTTACAGGTAAGGACACTAACGAGCACTGTATAGGGAAGTAGGGATTAGGTTGCAAAGTAGAGTTCAAACTATGGTTTAGGATGTTAGAGTTCTAACTACAGTTTAGGATGTAAACTAGAGCTCTAACTATGGTTTAGGGTACGAACTACAGTTCAGTGACTGGTAACCTGCTACCTTATTTACAGGTTATCAATCAAGTTAGTCAATGGGTCAGTTGGCCTTCCAGTCAGCCAGTCACTTATTCAGTCAACCAGTCAGTCAGACATCCAGTCAATCAATCAATCAATCAAACAACAAACAAATCTTGATTCATCTAGCTTGTTGAGGATTTCACAGAAAATAAAAGTATCACTGGATCCTTCCAAGCTTCAGCGATGACAGTAGGGAAGGAAAAGAAGGGAGGAAAAGAAAGGAGTGAGAGAGATGGAAAGATGGAGGGGTGGGGGAGGGAAAGAGATGGGAAGATGGAGGGATGGGGGAGGGAAAGAAGATTATGAAGGTAGGAAAAGAGAGATAAGTGAGAGAAAAGTGCCATACTCAAAGCCAGCTGTGAGATAATGATGGTGACGCTATTAGGAGCTTAGTGTTCTGATTGAAAAGAACCCTGCTGAGAGAGAGAGAGAGAAAGAGAGAGAGAGGCAGAGAGAGAGAGAGAGAGAGAATTTGAATTTTAAAAGCACCTTTATTTAAAATGATTCATTAGGTACAATTCAAGATGCATACATAAAATGGGATGTATTCAAAACAGAGAGAGAGAGAGAAAGAACATGGTAAATGTGTGTGACGGGGCGGTAGGTTGAAGGAATGGAAAGTAGAGCGACAGAGATCTTAATTAAATCATCCAATCTTAATGAAATTTTGCACACAGCATATATGGACTTCCTAGATTACCGCTATTACCCGCAGTTATGAAAACACAAAGCGTTTGGCCGTGGTATAGACAACGATGCGCAGGAAACAAGGTATAAGTCCTAAGTGCTTGATGCTAGAACAACCACATTTCACGTACATGTTTGGGATGGGCCCAGAAGTGTGTCAGTTCAACTGCCTACATCATCATTGTATCACAGAATTTTGATACTTGTAACCATTTGGTGCACAAAAGAAATTGATGGTGCAGACATGCAAACAGGAAGGAGTGCATAATACCTTAACGCCCCAATAGTTCAAGCAACCACACTTAATATAAATGTTTGCGAAGGCCTAAAAGTGTGTCAGACCACATTTAGTTGTGTTCTATAGCTTTACAATATGGCCAAAATTGGCAATTTTGTCAGGCACCATTTCACTTGCAGTTACGAGACTTTCACTGAAACTTTCTTTCGAAAGAATAAGATAAGATGAAACATTGAAACTTTAACGATCCCCATGGGGAAACTGGGTCATTGCAGCAGCAAAATAATAACAGGGTGCAGCAAAGTAGGGCTGGACCCGAATATTCGACTATTCGGATATTCGTTCGTCGGGTAGGTATTCGGTTTTCAATTTTGGGATTCGGATATTAGTTTTTTTAATGTAATTTTATATGTAATGATCGCTGCTTGGGTGTCTATAAAGCGACGTCACACTTCCGCTCTTGCGGAGTCAGAGCTTGACCTATATCACAACAACGTCTACCCTTAATAAAACTACAGCTGAAGTATGAAGTTTTTCGTCTGGTGTTCATGTCTTCTTCTCTAACGACTCCCCGGAGATCATCCACATCTCTACAAATGGCGCCCGAACCGTGTCGTGATCACCTCGGATTTAAGCTGTGGCCACTCTCTGAGTGAGGTCGAACTGTTGTTTGATTTCAAGTGGATTCAGTGTGGTTGCCGTGGACTGCTATCTCCGCGCTATGACGGTGTCTCAGTGGATATAAATGGTGCTAAGCTACATTTTCCTTGGCTGCTAACTGAAGGAGCTACAAGACCTCTAGCTGGCTGGTTGCCAAGAGGTTGCCGCTGAGTTTGCTATCCCGTTTTGGACCGTGTAGGAGCGACGGACCTGTGGACTCCACCGAGTACGTTTTCAGCGCTGTGTTTTTGTGAGGAGGAACTGTGACTATGTGTGAACTTTATCGGGTGAACTGTTGCCTGTGTATGGAAAGTCAAGCAGTTTGAAGGTGCATGACTCTTAACACAACCCCCCCCACCAAAAAATGGTATTCGAGACAGCCCTACAGCAAAGAAAGTTAGAATATAAATTAGAATAGAGCAAATGAGGGATATTAAACATAACGTAACCAACAACACCGCAAGAAAACATGCAAGAAGATATTAAGTGAAAATGTATGAATAAATATAATGAATAAAAAAATGAATGAGTGAGTCAGAGCTGAGTGAGACAGATAGAGAAAATCAGTGAATAAATACAGGTAATAATAGGCTTAGTAAAAGAACAGAAAGAAAGGGTGATGTGAGAATGAAAGATAGAGAGGGAGACAGAGACAGAGAGAGCTGCGAAGAGGCTGAATGAGTGGTGATAATTAGGTGAAATTGTGATGTGGTGCACTTCGCTTCCCCGACAAGAGCCGGGGTTCTATAAAGGGATATGGGATTTGGATTAGACACACTGCAAAAATTGGCAAGCCTAACATGGGATTTTATCTTGTATTCACACAGTACAAGCTTATTTCAGGATATATTCAAGCATTAAGCCACAAGAGCCTGTGCTTTACAGTGATTTTAGAACAGCTAAGAGGTATTGTTCGGCATGACACCAACCCTTGAGTGGCTTATTGCTTTTATAAGAAATGAAAATGTTCAATACATCTTTTATTGCCAATTGATATTCATTAAATTCTAATAATTAAATGTTTACCTTCCGCCAAGCAATATTATGGTGTTCATTGTGTGCCAGCATCTCAAATAGAGTAATCCGGCATCAAATATACATATTTAAATAAATAAATGTATATTTGTGTGGAAAAACAAATACATGCTATATCTTTTTTTTCTGTACTTAATTTATTTCAGTATTCATTATTTTGCTCACAAGTCACAGCTTTAATCAGTTTATCGTTTTATTCATTTTGATTAATCATTTTGAATATTTTCAAATTTGTATCATTTGCATTGAAATATTTAACTGTGTGTTTAGGCTATTCTATTCATTCATGGCACACATTCATTAATTTATTTACCTATTTAGGGTTAGGGTTAATGACCTCTCCTATTGAATGTTTTCTTTTTCCTCAAAAAGAGAGTTTCACCAAGCTGCCACAACTTCTATGTAGCAGATAAACACGCTTTGTAGAACTGTATAGGATTCAAAACACTCACATCTGTGTTCCCAGTGCCAGGATTCACTAAAATGTATCCATGCAGGGTACAGGCACCCAGGCATTGGGATGACAGCTATTGATTTGAACGTGGCTTTTTGGATCCATGTTCAACATCTTGAAAAAATTTACAGTACCATGAAATTTCTCAAAACTGGACATCTGTTAATTAGGTCCTTCCTGCATCAATGCAGGAAAATAATTTGACTCAAAATGTGTTGAAATAAGTCAGATAAGTCTGAACACGTGATCAAATCACTTGCAAAGCTCGTCATTTTCTGGAGTGCAGATTACAGTGAAACGTGACTCATCTTGCCCAAGGACTCGCAAACTGTTTTTTTGTCTCCCATGCTGATGAAAGCGTTAGTCACCATATCTGGGAAAACTACCAGCCCCATGTGAACCAAACTTGGGTTACTGATGCATCTTGATGAGTGTAAATATTAAAACCTCACAGTGCCTCACAGATAACCTGCACTACCTCCCCAAAAACAGCTTCTGAACAATGAAGAACGGCAAAAGAGAGTGAGGATGTGTAGAGGCAGCTGATCATATCTAGATCAGGTGTTTCAGTCAGCAGACATTTGATGAAACAACACAAGATACGCTATGGGAACTATGAACAAGCATATCTCCTGTCTTGTTTGAGCTACTGCCATAAAAATCTGTGCATTTCATTAAAACCTATATCAAACCTATCACAGACCAGCTGAGTTGGTAAACATGAGCATGCTTTGTGCAGTTTATTGACGTCACTTTACAGGATTTCTGGGTATTGCAGTTTAATTTTGTTAAAAAGTTGCCTGTCACTGCCATTTGGAGCCGAAGTTGCCTTGTGCAACTTTAAGGAAATTGTATTTTCCCAAACATTTTCTACCAAAAACCTCTAAAATGATTTGTATCTGGCTGAGGACCAACATTTTTGTTTTTTTTCTGCACATTTAGGTTCAGTTTAATGAAAAATGTCCACCTAAAAACAAAATTCTCTTGATCTTGGACTGTTCAGTCTGGATTTAGCCACATGAGCAACTCCCAACAGACAAATCCAGGAGCTTCTCCAATGGTAATAATAATGGTAATGAATGACCTGGTGCAGTTAGTGCATGCCTGGGAGCCAGTACATTATAAATAGATATGGCCTTGGGCATTATGAGTCATCCAGCCTACCGCTCTTGAACTGTTTTTGATGCAGCCTCCCTAAAGTGAGCTGCATCTGGTCAGGGATTCCAATCTGAGAAGATGAAGTCACTTTTAGTAGCCATACACCAATATTTTTTTATACTATCCACAGAGATGGGGCGTCGAGTCACATGACTTGGACTCGAGTCAGACTCAAGTCACAATTGTAATTGACTTGACTTCTGTTCTGGTGACTTGGGACTTGACTTTGACTTCTACTTTGATGACTTGAAAAGGTTTCTAAATTCTTGACAAAAGATCTTGTGTTTGTGTAAATGACTTAGATTGAAAGTGATGAGATTTGTTCCACCAGACGACTGAATTTTTAATTCTGTTTTCTGAATTTGTATGGAATGATTTAATTTATTGAAGTTGAAACTGATTGTAGAAATCAAACTCATGATGCTCTTACCAAGTTTTTATCCTATTAAAACCATATTGCATTGAAACGTCCTAGATATTTAGGTTTTCTTTAAGATATTAAATTGATACTGGACTCTTGATTTGTTCTACATTTCAACTTGAGACTTGACATTAATGACATGGACTTGATTGGACTTGACTTGGTAATCTACATTTAGACTTGGGACTTGACTTGAGACTTGTGCCTCAAGACTTGAGACTGACTTGGTCACACCTCTGACTATCCAAATAGTCAAATTTTGCCAAAACCAAGTACAGCAAACTGTTTAATATTGAACATTGTGTCCATCATTTTCTATCTTAATCTGATGAAATGTATTTGTAAATCAAACGTCATTTCATCAACATCTAATAGCATTGTGCCCAAACTCTCTTTTTCTGGTAGCCTAAAGATTAGAGAAGCATGCTTTTGCTGGGAAGGTGTTTGGAGAAAGTGAATGCTCTTCCCTGACCTGGAGCTCTGGTGAGAAATAAAGGTTAAAAAATGTGTACTTTAGCCCTGCTACCCAATACTGGCATCTGTATCCGTGCTCCATCAGTAAAAGACGATAAAATGGAGAAAAACAAGCACAGATCCTGTACAGACTCACGGCGCGTGTTCAATTCTATGCACTGAAGCACTGCAACACGGTTCAATTACCTAATTCCATAACGTTACTTAAATACCACAAGATAATAACGTTAGCTACCGTTAAAGTTTGTAGGGCAGCAGAAGACGTGTTACACAGGCGAGTTTGGAGCAAATTGTGGAATGTTAAGTTCACTTTTGTTTTCACAGCAGGAGACTCTGTGGATTGAGTTCAATACTGCTGGTCTGCAGGTCTGTGCATCTCCACATGACAGACATGACGTGGAGATCATCAGAGATCGATTTAGATCCATTTCTGTACACTGACCAACTTGATGTTGTGCCTCTGTATGGGAAACACTGCATCTCACAGTCAAAAACTCCCTCTAGAGGCCATCTGACGAAGTGCATCATCTCACTAAGCGTCCCTGACTGACTGACTGACCTGAATTTGCCTTGTGATACGTACTGCATATATAAAGTGTTTTTTTTTAACTAGGCATTTTCATTCTTAAATTGAAGTGTTCATTTTTCAACGCTGCCCTTAAGTAAGGTAAAGTTGGGATCAGTCCAGCACGTGTTCAAACTCAGCAGTGACATGACTCCAAATGTCTGTACTGAAACTAATTGCTGTCACATCTTTCAAACAGTCCAAAAGGTTTTCACATACGGGAGGGCAGTGAGTTGCTCCAAATGCTCCATTAAACAGCCGTAGCCCACATTTTCCACCACCAAGAGGGGCCGCTCATCCAGTTCAATAAATGAAATAATAATCCTCTTTGGGTTTTTTGCTTTTTTTTTTTTTTTTTACCTTTTTTACTGTCGTGTGGTAGTTAATCTCGTTTTTTCAGTGCATCCTCTAATATTTGCGGACTCGGCGCAGACCTGAGCTAGCCTACTGTCTGTGAGAACGTCAAATGGTATTTCCTCAAGTGCCACTTGGTAGTATCTAAACTCTTGCATTGCAAACAGTACAATTAGCTGTTTGACTGCTTTTGCTCTCCAAAGTTAAAGTAATTCCCGACTGTGCAGACATGACTTTTTACTCAATTTGCATCAATGAGGGGAGAGTTAAATAAATCCATTTACTCTGATCATTCGATGATGATCATCGCGAAATGAGGTCTTTCAATCAATGCATCGAATCGTCTATTTTTCTGGGGACACCTGTAATAATAAGTATATAACTATGTGTAATACTGATACTACATTCCAATATTGGCCACGTCTGCAGTTCTGCATCGGCTTGTATCCATAGGTATTACCAGCACTTAAAGATGAATGACTTACAGTTAGCAAAGTAATATAGGTCAATAGAATGTCCTTCACCATTATAACAATAAAAATGTGTGTGTGTGTGTGTGTATTTGTATGTAGGAGGAAATAGAGACCCAGAAACAGCAGCATGAGGCCAGAGTGATGTCCATCAGAACGGAGGAGAAACAGAAGATGGACAAGATGGCCGATGACTTGGACCAAAAATGGACAGACGCACTGCGGTAAAAAAATAAAATAAAATAAAATAAAACTCTGCCTTTACTCTTTCTCCCCATTTGTTTTCTCATTCCTCTTTCTCTCTGTCATCTGTCCGTCTCTTTCGGAATCAGAATAGCAGAACTAGACTTGTGTTGCCAAAGCACTCATGGATATTAATAAGAATGAATATAAAATGAACACAGTTAGAAGCAGGTTTATACAGGCATGCAATATTTACAGATATACTTATACAGAACAAAATGAAGCAGAATGGACAATCACATACACAGCATTATTCTGTTTGACTTGTTACTTTGCAAATTGTGACATAAATACATAAAATCTGCAGCAATAACAGTTATATGGCTGTCCTCATCCAAAGTTACATTTTCTCTTTAACTGTTAGGGCTTGAAAGTCTTTGATTCTGACGCTAAACTTTAGCCAGAAAGAAGCCACACTAACAGAGGTGGGGACTCAAGTCACAGTTTTAATTGCTTGAGACTTGACTTGATGCATGAAGAGAAGACTTGAGACTTGACTTGACTTGTACTTTGATGACTTGAAAAGGTTTCTAAAGTCTTGACAAAAGATCTTGTGTTTGTGTAAATGACTTAGATTGAAAGTGATGAGATTTGTCCACCAGACAACTGAATTTAAAGTCTGTTTTCAGAATTTGTATGGAATGATTGAATTTATTGAAGTTGAAACTGATTATAGACTTTGTCAGACCACTTTGTCATTTGTCCTTTCAGTATGACTGACACCAGCCCTGAAAATGTCAGTGATGCATCTCCCATAAAAAAATGTCCAAGTGGTTAACGAGTCCGTACTTCAACTAGCCACTTAGACCCTAGCCAAAATTAAGGAAAAAAACGCCTAGGTAAGAAGATAAGGAATATGAATCCATTGCAAGTAAACCTATATATATTACCATTCCAGAGTAAATGGAGATGCAATAAAGGAACTGGGAATTTACTGGGAATTTTACTTCAAAATACTATTTATTTCCATATAGCCATGTTACAAATAACAGAAATCTCCCAAAAATATACAAATGGTAATAAACACAATGAATATTGATCAAGTTTGTGCGTCCTATACCCCCCTGCGTAATGACATTGAATCAGGGCCACAGAGCTCTATTCTACACAGGCATATTTATAGACAACGGCTGGGTCCTCCGAGTCATGTGACACTTCCCTAGATTCCACTCAGTCAGTGGAATCGAATGGTATAAGACTCATTGGTGTCAGTACTTTGATACAGCCAGCAGATGGCGACAAAGACCATGAGTTCCCAACATAGGCTTTCAGTCTGTCTGGTCTAAAAGGCTTTGTCTGAAAGGCTTTGTCTAAAAGCCCCGTATGATCGCTGACGGTCCCGACGAAGAGGAAATGACGGTAGAAACGTGAGTAACTAAAATCTAACATACGCCTTTGTGAAATATTTTGGCAAGAACATAGACTTTTGTCAGTGTGACTGTAAAATGTGATGTTTGACTGCTCCGTTTCCCTGGAAATAGAACTCGTAAGTTGAATGACGTCAGCCTTGCCCAAATATGGCTCACGGTTCCATAGCGATTTCTCCGTAGGGAAAATGAATGGGGTTTCACATAATCGTCTCTGTCACAGTCTACGTTTAATGCAGGATATATATATATCGTTGTTAATCGTTGTTTGTTGTTAGTTTCTTCAATTCTAGTCAATCAAGTATTTTGTGCTAACGCAAATTACATGCACTGAAGTGTTTAGCTTGTTGCTAGCAAAAATACTACTTGGACTAGAAAACAGAAATTAACAGACCCAGTACCATTAGAGACATAAATATACAAAGGTGAAAACGGACCGACTTTGAAAATCCTGCATGAGACTGTGACACAGATGATTATGTGAAACCCCATTAATTTTCCCTACGGAGAAATCGCTATGGAACCGTGAGCCATATATGGGCATGTGGGTGTCATTCGACTTAGGAGGTCTATTTCCAGGGAAATGGAGCACTCAAACATCACATTTTACAGTCACACTGACAAAAGTCTATGTTCTTGCCAAAATATTTCACCAAGGCAATAGTAAACATGTAATCCCCTTAGGGCCAATCCATAACAAGTTCAAAGTTTCAAGTTGGTTATAGAACAATACAAATTCATTTTGTACAGCCATTTCCATTGTCTGCTAGTCTTTTTTGGTATTTGTAGCCCCATGCTTGTGGATTATACAAATGATGCAGTCATTCCCTGGACCAGTCAGTAAATACATGAAAAAGCCTTAGAAATAAAACGTTTTCTCAAGAAATTCAAAATGGTGGAAAATTCAATATGACATACATTCAACGTCCTGGAGGCAAATTTGTAGAGGAAGTATAGCTAGATATGTGCTCCTATTTTCACACTGTTCCAACTTGCTATGTGGGACATTACTGGTCATTAAAAGTTTTGTAGTAACTTGTAGTTACACCAGTAAGTTTACTACATCTATGAAATTACACCAGTAATTTTACTTCTACTACTATTTCTCTCTCTCTCTCTCCAGTGAAGAAGTGCGTCTGTTGAAGGAGGAGTTGAATGAGGAGTACGAAGCGGACAAACAGGCAGCGCTGACTCAGCTCTCCCAGCAGAAAGAACTGGAGATGATGGCAGCCAGAGAGGGCTGGCAGAGGAAGGTGGAAGACCTACTGGAACAGGTAGCACACACACTACAGATTGGACCCATGTTGGTTTTGATAAATAATTAAACAAATACCAAAATTAACTTCTATATAACTACCACATCATTTCATGGTTCTTTCTTGGAAACTCCTAAAGAAATTACCAGGTATATAACAACTCCACCATTGAACTCTTCCTCTATTTCCCCTGTAATTAGTACATAATGCCGTGGTTCTTTCTACGAAATTATTAGGAAATTGTGGACCAGGAAGATAAAGTGATACTGAATTAATTAAGAAGAATTAATGACCAGGTGGAAAAGCCTTTGAAACAGCATTTAGACACACAATTCATAATACATATTCATGCATAATTTTGTGGAATCTGATCAAAGTGCAGTGATGTAAATAGGTTTTCAATGTAGTGAGTCCCCGGGACCCAGAGGTGGTAATTTGAGTGGGTCCCAGGGAAATTGAGTGGGTCCCCAATAATATTTTTTTTTTAACAGCAAAAGCACAATTTTTCTGTTTGTATTTTTAAGTTAATTTTACCTACTCCTATTTATATATTTAATTGCAATGTTACACAGCTCTGGTTACACATTTCTTTATTCCAGTATATCTTTAATTGTACGTACATGTTTTGTTTTTATTTCACACTTGCTTTGGCAATGTAAACGTATGTTTCCCATGCCAATAAAGCCCCTTTGAATTGAATTGAGAGAGAGAGAGAGAGAGAGAGAGACCAGCAGCCTGTGTGACACAGAGCTTCGGGAGAAAGCAAGGAGCATAAAACATTGTGCTTTTTTCCACGCATAAAAAAAAACAACCGAGCCCGACATACAGTTGTAACAGTCACAAATATGCCTACTATGCTTTTGGAACATTGTTTGGTTGCAGTAACAGATTAAGTCACTGGGTGGCGCTACTTGTTTTTTTTTTACAGAGACTGAGTTACAGCAACAGGTTGAGTATGCTAGTACCAACTACTCCCAGTCTACCCAATACTGACGTCGTCTCGCTCTGTCATGCTATCCAGGAGTAACGTTAGCCTACTTCCCTAAAGCTAACAAGCACAAAGCTAATGTAAGCTAAGACACGACCAAGCGCGTTACAGTCTTGGGGTTCGGGTCGGGTTGCAGACCTCTAATGTGTAGTAAATGAAACGACTAGTTAGTGAAATCAAAGTCCTATGTTGCAAACAGAATGGGCATTTTTATCTTGTGGCCATCCACAATGATATGAATCGATTTGAAGAAACGTCAATCATGGCTTTTTTTCCCCCGAATAATAACGAGCAACTTCGGGTAGAAGAAATATCTGTTTCCATCGCATTAGCCTATCTGTGCTTTCCCGAATAACGGATTCGGATTCGGGTACATCCCTACCTGCAATAGTTTGTCTTTTTCTTTGGTGCCATTTTAAAACGTTTTCCTTTCACTCATCGAGATTGAACAAAAGGGGAGATATGCACGAGATATTTGCGCAGACGGTGAGAAAATCGCAGCCGGTGGATTTTTTTTTTTTTTTCAACACGGCGCGTCCCCTGGACGGTAAAGCATCATCGAGTCATCATCGAAATGAGTGAATACAGCATCCACGTGAGTTTATTTACCAATTACCAAGTTTGTAGCCTTGTTGAAATGAAATCTGTGCGGCGAAAGTAGCATTGGATGCAGGCCCAGCAAGGGCATTAAGTCTCTTGAGACTATTTTCTAGGAAAAAATAGAGTGCGTCCCCTGGACGCGTCGATAGTGAGTTTACTGCGTCCTTTCGGATTTTAATGCGTCAGAGACGCAGGACGCGCACCTATTTACATCACTGAAAGTGTCTCATTAGAATTCAGGTTAAGGTCTTCCCATATTCAACCAGTGTAGTATTGATAAATTCAGCAATAAATATGTAATCAAACTAACTGCCCCCCCAACACACACACACACACACACACCCAGGACCCCTGGGTGCTCTGAGTCCCACTTTGAAATCCACTGCAATAGATTTGATTGACAGGTCTGTTCAGTGTTGAAGACAGTCAGCAGCAAAGAGGGTGTAGATGTCTCGATACAGCTCCATCTCACACACCATACACTCTCTCTGGCTTCTTTGCCTCTCTCTGTGTGAATGTGATTAACAGTGACGCCACAAAAAAGCACTTCACCTGCTTTACAATTCACATAATTCCCCAAACAACATTAAATCGGCTTGAAAAGACCAAAGGATTTATCCTCTCTTCCTGCGTCAATGCTATTTTTGTCCAATGTCTCTGTTTTTCAGCAAACAGGGTTGGAGAATGTAAGGGAGAACAAATTCTCAGTTTCTGTTTTTTAATTAGTTTCTCCCAAAGCCATATTTCTCAGCCATGTGATCCCCAACACACACAAGCACACGCACACATACACGCACACATGTGTACACACATGCACATAATCACATGAACATACATACACACATACACAAGCACAAACACACTGCAGAAACAGATCGGTGCAGTTACAGTAAGAGTGTGTGTGTATGTGTGTGTGTGTAAGTCTGCAGCTAATGTAATGTGATCACTGTTGCATTGGAAATTAATCAGGTCGTCTTGTTTTCCTCAGCAGATAGACTGCATTGTTGTCTAGTTACAATTACAAGAGCATTTTCCTATCACACAGAATGGGAGAATTATTAGAGAGAATTAAAGGACTACTAGAGCTGGTCATGTCAATGTTGAAGCTCTGTAGCGAGAGAATGAAGAGTCGAGGCTGGTTTGATAACTCAAACACTTATCTACTTACACTCACTTAGCCATCCATGCTCAGCATATTGCCTCTGGGTAAGACAAGTCACAGCTCAACCCTCATAGAGGCACGTCCTGATTTTGCCAAGTTGCCGGTGACCTCAACTCAACATTTTTTACGTGCGACTAGCTACTTTTTCGGACCATGGGGAACAATGTTAAAGGTCCCATATTCTACACTTTCCAGTGTTTTATTTTATGTCTTGATGTCCATTAAAAGCTGTTTGTGTGGTGTCATGTACCAAAAACACTCTCAATCATTTTCCAGCATCTCTGTGAGCCTTATCAAGAACAGGCTGTTTTTGTTGCTGTGTCTTTAAGGCTCATCAATATTAACGATCCTCTGTTCATATGGGCTAACGGTTTCAAGAGTGAAACGTGAGACACCACAAACACAGCAGCTACAGGTAGGGAAAACTCTCCGGTAAATAAACAATGACAATCACCCAACCGCTTTGAAAAAAACACACTGTTAGCCTATTATTTCTTACAAAAATAATAATGAGCGTACCTTCGTGACGCCACAAAGTTACGGAAGTCCAAACGGCTCGTTTAGAGGTTCGGTTTTCTAATATGGATTGTGTGGATTTAGTTGGCAACTGTGCGTTTTGATACTTTCACCATGTTTAGATAGCACATCCAACTCCTTTATAATCAAGGCAAGGGAAATCCCGTTTTTCACACTATGGGACCTTTAATGTCTTGACTCCTAAAGCATTTGGCAACAGATTGGTATGGCTAATGCTGATGCACAGAAACTTGCACTACTTATTTGCGCTAATCCAAAAAGGACTGATAATCACAGTGCTTCCTATACACAGTGCAGCCCCTCCCTCCTCTAAGAGCACAGAGCTGTAGCAAATATATTGATATGCAAATTGGCATATGACATCATCTGGCAAGTTCTAGCAACTTCTTGAGCATCCGATAGCTACTTTATTTGGAAGAGAGTTGGCAACACTGCCAACAACTCCTTCAGCCAATTAGAGTGTTTCTGTAGTCATTACTTCATCACCGAGTGCATTGGCATTTTCCCCAGTGAGTAACCAGTTAGTTTAGTGCTCAGCTATTGACAAGTAGTCAAGTCATTCGTTTTTCATGAACTTGCCAGCTAGCTAGCTACCTTTCTTTGAATTCCTAGCTAACTAGCTAGTATTCCATTTAGTTTTAACATGGGGGTTATTTGGCACTTGACCACCATGAAAACCAGAATATAAACGAATCACCAAGATTAGATGCAGCTGGTATGAGTCTGTAGCGTTCAGATTTTTACTTCCCATTCATTTGAATGAGGCCACGAAAATAGACTGAAAACTTATGTTCTAAAATGTTGGGCCCACAGTTAGTTGGATGTAAGCAGGATGTTGTTGAATATGTTCACGAACATGTTAAATGAAAGTTTTCAGGCTATTTACATGGCCTCATTAAAACACCACAAACGCTACAAACTCGTCCAGCTGCATCCGATCTTGGTGAGTAGACTAGTTTATATTCTGGTTTTCATGGCGGTCAAGTGCCGAAAAACCCCCATGTTAAAACTACGTGGAATATTGCTTTAACTAACTGCATGCACGGCAAAGCTAGACTACCCTTTGCTTGGTATGTTTATACTAACATTAACCCAAATTTGCTCTTGCTACAATATCAATGCTGTCCAGAGCAGCTAATTTTGTTATCTTCACTTTATTCTTTACTTTCCTTCAATTAATTTCTCTTTCATTGTTAGCTAAAAGACTACTTAGCTAATGCACTATAGCACCCAAGCTAAGTGAGTCCTGGTTGAGGTAGCTAGCCTACTCACGGGGGAAAATGGCAGTTCTTGATGATGAAGTAACAACGCTATATCAGTCCCATATATCGGTCTAATCCTAGTAATTACACTTTAAGAATAATTTGATAATTTGATATTGAATGTTATCTTCATCTGTGCCACTACTTTTGGATATCTTGTAAATGTGAGTCAACACAATATGGTGTAAATTTCTAACCAATCATCTGCAGTGGCTTTAAAATAAACATCAAACAATGTCACTGTCCAAATATTTAAGCAGCTCATTGTGTGTGTGTGTGTGTGTGTGTGTGTGTGTGTGTGTGTGTGTGTGTGTGTGTTAGTTTCTTGATGCTCTGCGTGTGTGTGTGTGTGTGTGTCTTAGAGAAAGGAACACTATGTATGTATGATTTAGTGTGAATGTGGGGTTGTATAAGTGTTTATGTTTGTGTGTGTGTGTGTGTGTATGAATGTATACTAGGGGTGTCACGATTCTCCAAATTCACGATTCAATTTGACTTTCGATTTTAAGGTCACGATTCGATTCGATTTTCGATTTAAACATTTTTTTTTTCAGCACTGACGGCTATGCCATTGTTAGACTATCGAGTCTTGATTTGTAAAGATCAACAGATCATTGGTTTTATGTCCTGACAACTGTCATTTACATTTTTAAATTCTTCTTTAAAAAGATGGTATCAAGTGTGATATAACTGCCATACTTTTTTTTTGGAATGTACCACACTAAGGCCATATGGTCAAATTTTTTCAAAGTTTTTCCATTTAAAAAAACACAACTTTCCCTTTAATTTGGTACCAAATACATGGCAAGGCGATGCAGGGCGTCTCCTTACTTAAGTGTCATTCACAGTATGACAACAAAACAGATCCTTCCTATCTTGGCTAACGATAAGTTTTCAAAATCCATACAAAACCTCCAGCGCTTCAGCCCACACAGTAATAAGATCAGACAATAATAGTTGCCAAACAAATATGGAAAAAGTCGTCAAACTTATATGGATAAAAGTCGCTGCAACCCGGCCAGTCCTCCTACCGACTCTTCGGCGCACTGGAGGACGACTAAACCCGGGGAAAATCAAACGTCTCAGTGTCACCAGATATACAGTATTTTCCGGTTCCGGTTCGTCGATGACAACTTGAAGTATATATAAACAAAGCTGATAACTTTTTCAGTTTTTGGTACATTTTAAACGATTTAAAAATGACGGGCGCTCTTGGGCGCTATAGTGAAATATAGAAAGGGCGCTCTCTAGCAGCTACGCTGTGTTGTCATTGAAATGTTTTTTTTTTTGCAAGTGCAAGTAGGCAGGTGGAGAGAAAAAAAATACTGGGAGAATCGCGAACCTGCTTGTGATTTCGAAGGTCGAAATCGAACGCTCATTTCGATCGATTTTCGATTTAGAATTAAAATCGTGGGTGTGCCCGTGCTGTCTAATGCCTTCTTTCTCATTAAGATGTTTTCATGACAAAGTACAGAACTAGCTCCAAGGTATTAAAGACTTTTCATGAAGAATTGGCGCCTGTGTTATGTGATGTTTTTAATACATGTATCCAACACAATATTTCCCCAAATCAATGGAAAGAAGCCTTGGTCAAAGCTGTTCCCAAAAAAGCAAAGCCCAGCTTTCCAGCTGACTACCGTCAAATTTCATTTGTCAGTTGTGTTGGCAAAGTGTATGAAGGGGTCCTAAGGGATGCCCTTCTGGAGGACACAAATTCCAAAATTGCCCCATCACAACATGGGTTTATGGCTAATAGATCAACAGTCACTGCTCTGATTCAGATCCTGCAATGCTGGCACGAAGCACTCAATAACAACCCCAAAATGGACGTTCATGCTGTTTTTGTTGATTTCTCCTGTGCTTTTGACACAATAAAGCACTGTCAATTGCTTCATGCACTGGCTGACATGTCTGTCAGACGCCCCCTTTGGCTCATTGTTAGGAGCTATCTGAGTGACAGAGAGCAAAGGGTGCAGTGGGGTTCCTGTGTGTCTGATCCCTGTGCAATACCAGCCGGTGTCCCCCAGGGGGGGCTATTATCCCCATTGCTCTTTGTCATTTGCATCAACAGCCTGGATACACGTCTGCCTCCTTCTGTTATCCCTGTGAAATATGCCGATGACCTTACAATCACGGAGCTCCTGATGGGGTCTCTACCTGGCCTGTCTCAGAAGGCCTTGGATTCTGTGGTTGAATGGGGACAGGAGTTTTCACTGGCAATGAATGGAGCTAAGACCATGGATATGGTAATCAGTGCCAGGAGAGAGGACAACATCCCCTCTCCACCGCCTCCAACAATTTTTGGACAAAACATCAGTAGAGTCTCCACCTTTAAACTGCTCGGAGTTCAGATATCATCTGATTTGTCATGGGATGCCCACGTTAAGTATATGCTCTCAAAGACACAGCCAAGGATCTATTACCTCAGTGTTGCCAAAAGAGCTGGTCTTCGACCTTCATTCGTCCAATCCTTGAGTATGCCAGCCCGGTTTGGGGTGGGCTGACAAAAGGCCTCTCCGAGGAGCTGGAGTGGGTACAAAAGCGATGCTGCAGGATTATTGGCATTCCGTCTTCTTCTCTTCCATCTTTGAGTGAAAGGCGTGAGGAGGCCACCCTGCATACCCTCACCAACATACTCAAGGATAGCTCATCCCCCCTGCATGGTTTTCTGCTTGCAGCCTCAACACCCACTTACTCGCTTTGTCGGCACAGGGAATACGTAGTGCCCACGAGCAGAACCAAAAGACATGAACTCCCCCCCCCCCCACCGAATACACACACACACACACACCCCTACACACACACTCACTCAAATGCACACAGATACAGCACATAATATCCAACCGCACAGGCATAGGTGACATAAATTCACACAACACACACACACACACACACACACACATGACTGGATTACAGACATACAGTACAGGATCACGGTACAGATTGTTTCAGGCATTTTTACTTACTTTTTACTTGTATCTCCATTTCTGCATCATTTACTGTAATTGACCGCTAACATTGTCTGCATGTACAATAGAAAATACTCCATGACTTAGACTAGACTATAAATACTATCTTAATATATAATATCCAGCTTCAGTTCTTGAAAATGGACTCTTGGGGATACAAGAAAGGAGGACATAGGTCATCTGCCTGCCTTTTCTAAATCCATATTACTGTATCTAATGTAAAACCCCACAACCCCCATCCCAGCACTGCTCTCCATCCTCTCATTTTAAATCCATATTACCTTAGCTAATGTAATACTCCTACAGCGCTAAATCCTGCTGGAGATTTAACTGCTGGAGCTTGAGAAAGAGTGGCATGTGGAGGAGCAGAGCCCTCTATCTGAAGTCGTCTTTCCACAGAGAATCTAACAGGGGAGAAGGCAGAACAGACCCGGCATCACTTTGTGTGTAAATAGGCAAAACTACAAATATTAACGGAAACATCTTGAATCTACCGGACATATAAATGCCCTAGTTTTGAAACAATATTACACAATTAATCATCCACATAAAGTTTATCGCTGCATGAGATCCAGTGGTTCCTGCCGATCCCCCTCCCACAGTTTAAAGATGATCATACCAGGAAAAAGGTGGATGGAGAAGCTTGTGGAAATTGATCATGAATAATTCTATCCCGGCTCTGCTGTGGCGCTTTTAGCCAGGTCAGCTGTGTAAAGACAAGATTTCTGCCATTTACAGCCACACAGGCAGAGCTGCATCTATCTATCCATAGTTTATTCTGTACAGTTTCGTCAATTATGATTAAAATCCCAATAAATATATTCAGAAAAGAAATCTTCTATTTTAGAACTAAACCTCTAATGTTGTCATTAACATGCCCACCTCTGGACCCACATCCAGCCCTCTTGGCCTGAAATGAATCCTGCCAGAACCTTCTCTACAGGATCTACAGTGCTCTGACTTGCCCTCAGACCATTGCCCAATGTCTAAATAAAATAAAAATACTCATTAGTCCCGATTTTTATGTAAAAATCCAGCCATCTTATCAGCCTAAATCACAAAGTGCAGCTGCAACAGAGAAGAGTGTCCTGACCCCATTAATTGAGATGCTCAAGTTATTATTATTTTGGTGTCGGGTATGGACATTGTCCACACAAGAAGTGATGAATCGAAATTTAATAGGGAAGACTCCCCAACGGTGGCTGAACCTCTTCACCACCTTAACCCCCACCACACACTAACAAGAAGACATTTGGTTTACCAATGTCACCTTACAGGATTTCTGGGTATTGAAGTGTGCAAAAATTCAAACAGTTACCCTTTGCTGCCATTTATGGCCGCCAACATACAAAAATGCCCAGTGCAACTTTAAGTGTCCGCTTTCATTTTCATTTTACTTTTAAAACCCAACACATAACAGTCTCTCCTTCTCTCTCTGTCTCTTTTGTTGCATTTGGTCTTAACATAAGGTAATTATTTCTCCCCTGTCTGTATTTTCCGGTCTCTCTGTGTCTCTCTTTATTCCTCTTTCTCTGTCCAGATCTCTCTGCTGAAACAGTCATTGGAGCTGCAGTTGTCTCAGTCCCAGTCGGCTCTCCAGCAGCTGCAGTCTCAGTTCAATCAGGAGAGGGAACTGCTGAGCCAACAGCTGAAAGGTATGCTGACATGACTTATTCCCATTGGACTAGGGGCCCAGGGAGACTGTAGGCCAAAGGTCACTGTGAAAGAGTTGGAGATAATGGTCGTCAAGTTTGTTCCCCAGATCCAACTAGTCGTCAAGTTTATTCCCCAAATCCAACTGGTCGTCAAGTTTGTTTCCCAAATCCAAATAGCCGTTGTTGGGCTTTGATAGGGGCAGGTTTGGTTATTAGCAATTAATAATTAATAATTGTGAAATTATTAATATTCATAAAATTATTGACGGGAGTCAATATTAACGGGGCACCACCCTGGAATCAGGGACCAATAACCGAACCTTCAATACAGCCTCAAAATGGCTGTTCACCCCCAAATGACAGTGTTTAAGACACAACTATTATATATATATAACTATAACTATAGGTCTAACTAGCAAGCATAAAGGCACAAACAGCATATGGCATGTATGGATGCGTGCGTATGTATGTGTGTGTGAGTGTGTGTGTGTGTGTGTGTGTGTGACAGAGAGAGAGAGAGAGAGAGAGATGAGAGAGAGAGAAGGCAAGATGGCGGCTGTGACCACGCAGTTTGAACAAAAGGGGCTTTGGAACCAAGATGGAGTTGGAGCTAGGCAGCTAAACCAACACCATCTAATTCTTAGGTAGCAATGAATGTGTAATGAGATGTGGGGGTGTGTGTGTGTGTGGGTTAGTAAGGGAGAGAGAGAGAGAGAGAGAGAGAGAAAAGGGGGGAGCACTCAGGGTAAACCTAGAGGTTCTACTCGCCGTCTAGAGACACAACAATAGCCTTTTACCACACAGGAACTCGGGGTACGACTTGGAAATAGTACGCCGGGTTACTGGTCTTTGAACTAGTAAAATGCAGTATATTGGCTCTATACGGTGGCTACTAACATGGATGCAAGCTCAGCGGCATGCAATTGAACACAAATCAGCTTTACATTAACACAATCAAATTAAGCAGCAAGCATAATGATTGAGGTATTATTCATACAGCATAATATGGACACGGCGGTCCGATGCGCTTCCCAATAAGCACAATTACAGCTTCTGATCAGTAAACTTATTTAACACACCTATTCTAGTCTCTGCCCAGAACCAAAGCCTCTTACTTGGGAATCACTCTCGAGTGATTGGTGTGTGGTTGAGTCCGTCTTATCGATCCGGGGGGTTTTCCAGGCGAATCTGCGGGACCGTTATCTCTCCGTGCACGGAACAACGGCCAGCTGACTTTCCTCGTAGGCAGCGAAGATGTCAGCCAGGAGTCGACTTTTGACTGTTGACGAAACGTATCCTTACGTTGTCTTCTTGGAGGGAAGGAGTGTCCTTAGCTGTATTCTCTTCCAGTCCACTTCTGCAGGTCTGCTACACACGGCAGTGCGTGTAAGGAATTAGAATGTCGGATACTCGAACAACTAATCTAATCCTTCTGGATCCAACAGTGTTATGGCTAACACTAAACAGTCTGGTCTCGTCCCGCGAGTTGAAGACTGCGCCTCGGCTAAACAAAAGAACAGTTCGAACGTTTCAGGTACCACCTTGTTTAGCAACGGGGTCGCAATAAGGGGTGATGAGGAAAGGTATCTCTGGAATTTATACTCTTGGTGACGTCATGGGGACATCCCGGGGCTCGTCCGAGTCTCGTCCAATGAGAGACCAGAGGTTGGCTTTCAGCCAGTTCGCACCTAGGTGTGAGCTTCAGGGCCTGTTGGAATTTTGGCGCTGCTTTCCTTTGTTTAAGGGTTAGGGTTAGGGTCCCAGCCCAGCGGGTGGGCTAGAGTTCAGGTTTCTGATTCCCTTGTTAGGCCGGTGTTTTAGGCTTTCAATCTTACATGTAGGCCTTTCCTTTGTTTGACCACATGGCCTGGCCCAACACCGTCAAGTTTGTGTTCCCAAAATCCAACTGGTCGTCAAGTTTGTTCCCAAAATCCAACTGGTCGTCAAGTGTGTGTCCCCAAAATCCAACTGGTCGTCAAGTGTGTGTCTCTAAAATCCAACTGGTCGTCAAGTGTGTGGTCCCTAAATCCCACTGGTCGTCAAGTGTGTCCCCCCAAAATCCAACTGGTCGTCAGGTGTGTGTTCCCTAAATCCAACTGGTCGTCAAGTTTGTGTTCCCAAAATCCCACTGATCATCAAGTGTGTGTTCTTCAAATCCAACTGGTCGACAAGTGTGTGTTCCCCAAATCCAACTGGTCATCAGATGTGTGTTCCTCTGCTATACAAGTTGAAAAAAAACATTATGAATGGCAGTCAAGTATGTGATGTCCAATCTTTTCACGGTCTGGTCAGTTCTACAGTGTGTCCCCAGCGCAAACCATGTTGCTCTGTGTCTTTGGATTGTCATGTTATCTGCCTCGTTGAACACAGAATGGAAACACATCTGCTTATGATGATGTGAGGTGAAAGCCCATAGAGAAGCACTGATTAAGGAAGTACTTGCTTATGTGGATCTCCTGGTCTGCTATGAATGGTAGTGTACGAGGTTTGCTGTGAATTGCCTCGGACACAGAAAGGACCTGGATCAGCATATTGTAATATTCCCAGGATGTGCGTGTGAACGTGCCTTTCAGGTAGCGTACGAACCCTCTGCAATATTGGAGGTCTTAAACAACATTGCATTTTAAACTCGACTGGACTGTCTCAACAGTGTAGAATAGACATGCTTAATCTTTATGCTTTTTGATCAGGAACTGATTACTTCATCACTGATACAATTGATTTTGTGTTAATGTCAGCGTGTTAGCTATCTAACTATAATAGTATCTTTTCAGCTAACCATCACTGTCACAGCATATCTGATTTAAAAGTAGCTACTGTTATACTACCTTGTATTGCCTTGTAGTTAAGATTAGTTGCTTTGCTATATTTGCTTGATGGCTGGTTAGCCTGCTAACAAAACCCAAAACCAGGGTTTTTTCAAGTTAACTGAGCTGACTCTTCTCAAGCTACAACTCAGAGTGTTTTGGAGTAGAGACCTAAAGACAAGACAGTTTACTGTGTCACAGTAACCTATATTTGGAAACAAATCTACCCTATCAGACTATTCACAGTTAGCTGTAGCGTTTCTGTATGGATCCACATCCACGACTTGTTTCCTTTTCAGATATGTCTCTTTGTCCCTGCTCATCTATTTAGCCATTATTTGGGCTCTGATTTTTGAAATGTGCTTTGACTACTCCGTCTGTTATTGTTACTATGTGCCCACTCAAAGTATCACCACGGTGAAACAAATAACCCAACAGATGGACCTGTAGCTGTGCATTTGCATAATTCACTTTATTCATTATATTAGCCTGTTAACCTGAGACTGAGGGTCCTAGGTGCCATGTTTAACCACAGCCTATTAGGTTGACATAAATGACAGTTAATATCCCAAAGTCTCTTCAAGTCCTCAGTAGATTTATTGTCTGTAAATTGCTGATACTAATGAGAGTGCATCTTAATATCCTGCAGTTTGTGCCAAATTCTTAATCTGGCAACCCTAATTACAGCACTAAAAAGCTCTGAATTTTAATAGAGTGCCTATTGACAGGAAGTGGAATAGATAGCTCTTTAACTTGTGTAGTGAAATACATGCTCTGTCTGTGTGTTTGTGTGTGTGTGTGTGTGTGTGTGTGTTTCCAGAGTTGCAGAGAGAACACCAAAGGAGAGAGCATCGGTTACAGGAGGCTCACTGCTGTGCCCTCAGCACCATGGAGGAGGCCAGACAACACCAGATCAGGGTAGAGTACACACACACACACACAACAAATTTATTCAGTTAAATTCAACCTTGTATGAAAGTGTAAGTCTGCAAGGAACTCAGTGTGCGTGAGCATCTGAATATCTATGATTTTGTGTGTGTGCACGTGCATGAGAGTATGCAAGCTTGGGTGTGTGCATGCATTTATTTTCATGTCTACTACAGTACTGGTTTGTGTGTTAGGGCTGCACAACACTGACAAAGAATCAATTTCTTTCTTCTGAATATTATATGTATTGCTACTCGCCAGCACAGCTTTTTCTATGTAATCTTTTCTAATCACTCGAAAAATGTCTTGAAAATTGCGTATTTGGTGTAGATGAGATCCTAATACTTTGCCTTTGCTCAGTATGAATGTAATGAACATGTAACTCTGACATATACCTTGATTTGTCGTCCAGGGATTCTGTACTGCACCAGAATATTTTGTTTATGAGACTGTCTGAAGTCTTTTCCCCCCTGAGAGAGAGAAAATTACAGCTTCATGCAGTTTGGAAACTGCAGTAGCCGGTCTGGCAATTTGGATTTTTTTCTTTCACTTTATTGTACAGCCCTTGACAATGGGAGTGTGCATTCTCGTGTTTGTGCGAGTTCACTTTTGCATACATTATGTGTGTGTCGTTTATGTGCGTAGTGTGTGTCTTTTTCTCAGACTAACTAAGCCCTTGTTACATGAAGCCACTAACAGTATTAGTGAGCTTCTGTGAGTCGCAGCGTTTCCTCTGTATTGACTCAGTATTGACTTGAGTGCTGGGCTACAAAACTACCACCACTACCAAAGTCCCATTGGACGCTAACATTTTTAGGACACAGAAATAGACAAAAGTGTCAATTAATCTGTAAAACATTCCACAGTGAGTCTTTGTTGTCAGGAAATTAGTTTGAATTGTTTTAATGTTAGATTTTTTAATGATTCCTTTATTTCTGTTGCAGCATTAACTGCAGGTAAAATGTTTGTGAAATTCAGTCAAATTGGCAGAATCATTTCTAGCTTTAAAAGTGTTACGCCCGGCCTAGGGGAAAACCGAGCATAGCATAAAAGTGACTCCCCTCTTTCCCAACTCCCAAAGATGACCAGTGCCACAGCAGGTGCAGTCCAAACAAAATTGATTTATTTAATCACTCTTCAATACGGTAGCAAAACGTCGGGGGGAGCACAGCCAAAATAACAAACAAAACGATCTATGAAAAAAAAAGGTAACTAACTTACCTAACTTAAGCAAACGAAAACAAAAGTACAATCAGCTTCCCTGCCTCCCTATCAGAAACAAGAGAAAAGAAAACAAAGAAAAAAAAAAGGCTTCTCACCCCTATGGCTACCGGGACTGCTCTTCCAAAAGTTATTTACATTCTTAACAACAAAGTCAATCTACACCACTAGGTCAACACAGTATTCATGTGGCAAAGCACCGCACGGTCCGGTTGGGAGCCAGGAAGGAGAAGGAGTGAGCCGGCATCGGACAGACGCCCTTTTTAAAATAGGCGCCATCACTCTCCCGTCCAATCACCAGCCGCCACCTGCAACTCAACAAACTGGAGAACATACAAACGGGGTGAACACCACCACCCTCAGGCAGGGAGGGATAAACAACAAAAACACACACACTCAAATACAAATTATGACCCAGGGTCATAACACCCCCCCACCTAAGATCAAACATTTCTTCCCCCAAGAAATGCTTGATTTCTAAAACCCCACACGAGACAATGCATCAGCCACAATATTATCCACTCCTTTAATGTGATGTATCTCAATGTTGAAATCCTGCAGCAATAACGACCAGCGCATAAGACGCTGATTGTTATTCTGCATGCGAGACAGGAACACGAGAGGATTGTGGTCTGAATAAACATGAACCGGAATTGAGCTCGAACCAACATAGACCTCAAAGTGCTGTAACGCCAAAAGCAATGCCAAGGCTTCCTTCTCAATTGTACTGTAATTCAATTGGTGTTTGTTGAATTTCTTTGAGAAGTAACACACTGGGTGATCAATACCATGATCATCCTCCTGTAAAAGAACAGCGCCTGCACCATAAGCACTGGCATCTACCTCCAACTTAAAGGGACGTGCAAAATCAGGTGCAGCCAGTACAGGCGCGCTGCATAGAAGAGCCTTGACAGAATCAAATGAGTCCTGACACACAGCAGTCCAGACAAATTGGCTGGAGGGGCTTACCAAGCTAGTTAGGGGCGCAACTACACTAGCAAAATTTTTACAGAACCCTCGATAATAGCCACACATTCCCAGAAACCTGCGGAGTTGCCGCCGCGTTTCTGGCACAGGAAAATCCAGGATGGCCTGGACTTTGGCCAACAGGGGGCGCACCTGCCCCTGGCCTACTTGTTTTCCTAAGTAAGTGACTACAGCCTTACCAAACTCACATTTAGCCAGATTCAAAGTCAAAGAAGCACCCTTCAAACGACTGAATACTTCTCGCAAACTGTCTACATGCTCTGCCCAGGTGGAAGAATACACCACAATGTCATCCAAGTACGCCTCACAGTTTTTGACACCAGAAAGAACTGTATTCATTAACCGTTGGAAAGTGGCAGGAGCATTTCTTAACCCAAATGGCATAACGGTATACTGTAAGAAATGGTCAGGAGTAACAAAAGCTGAGACCTCAGATGCACAAGGTGTAAGGGGCACCTGCCAGTAACCCTTCAATAGGTCTAACTTAGTGACGTACTTGGCTGACCCGACACGATCTATACAATCATCCATACGTGGCAGAGGAAATGAGTCTGGCTTAGTAACTGCATTCACTTTACGGAAGTCATTACAAAAACGAGGCGTTTGATCCGATTTCGGAACCAAAAGCGAGGGTGAGCTCCACGGGCTGGAACTTGGCACAGCAAAGCCATTTTCCAGGAGATACTCAACCTCCTTTTGCATTGCAGCCCTTTTTACCGGATTGACGCGGTATGCGTGCTGTTTAATGGGCTTATGGTCACCAACATCTACATCATGCTGCAAGACTGTAGTTTGGGTGGGCTTATCACCAAATAACGGTGCGTGACAACGAATAAGATGGCAAACATCACTTTTGGCCGGCTCAGACAAATACGACAAATGTTCCTCCAGGTTTTTCAGAATTTTTGAATTCTCTAATCGCGCACATGGAACTGAAACAGGCTGCCCACACAACCCGTCCTCCTCGGGACTGTACGATGGTGACACAACAGTCGCCACAGGAGAGACACATGGCACAGAGTTCACAGTTGGCACCTCGGAGGTTTCACGAACAAAATATGGCTTCAACATATTGATGTGACACACACGGGACTTCTTTCTCCTATCCGGCATACTAACTACATAGTCTGTGTCACTCAATTTGCGCTCAACCTCGTAAGGACCACAAAACTTTGCCTGGAGGCTGGACCCAACAATAGGTAACAGAACCAAAACACGGTCACCTGACTGAAAATTGCGACTGAGTGTTTTCTTATCATACTGTTTCTTCATTTTAGACTGAGCAGCGGAAAGGGAACTGCATGCCAGCTCACAAGCCGTGTGCAACCTCTCCCTGAATGAACTCACATAGTCTAAAATGCTGTGCGCGGGGCTGGGTTTGTCTGCAAGCCACCTCTCCCGCAGCAAACGTAGCGGGCCGCGCACAGTGTGCCCAAAAACCAACTCAGCCGGACTAAACCCAAGAGACTCCTGTATGGTTTCACGAATGGCAAACAGAAGCAGTGGCAGACCCTCATCCCACTCCCTGTTTGACCCAGCACAATACTTTCGAAGCATGGACTTCAACGTCTGATGAAATCTCTCCAGTGCGCCCTGACTCTCCGGGTGGTACGCACTGGAGATCTGATGCTTAATGGACAACTCTGTCATCACCTGTGAAAAAACCTTGGACATAAAGTTAGATCCTTGGTCTGTTTGAATGCGTTTGGGCAAACCAAAAGTGGAAAAGAACTTAACCAAGGCTTTCACCACTGCTTTAGCCCTCAACATGCGCAACGGGACAGCCTCAGGAAAACGTGTGGCTGCGCACATGATGGTAAGCAGGTACTGGTGACCAGTCTTGGTTTTTGGCAAGGGACCGACACAGTCTATTATGACATGCTCAAAAGGTTCGCCAATTACCGGGATCGGATGTAAAGGAGCCGGAGGAATAACCTGGTTTGGTTTCCCAGTAATTTGGCAAACATGGCAAGATCGACAAAATTTGGTGACATCGGATTTTAACCCTGGCCAGAAAAAATATCGGAGCACCCGATGATATGTTTTCTTGATCCCCAAATGGCCGGACAGACTGTGATCGTGAGCTAAACTTAACACTTGGAGCCGGAACTCTTTCGGCACAACAACCTGGGAGACCACATCACATTCCATCCCAGACACAGGGGACCATTTACGCAACAACACACCTTCATCAAACAGATAAGACACTGGCTGTGAAGCATTTCTCTGTTCCTGAGCTGCAGACAAACATGCAGCCAATGTACCATCTGACTGCTGAGCCTGGATAAGCTGATCCTTATCTATTACCAAACACAAATCCATATTATTAGGCAACACATCCACAGTAACAGGCACACTTTCAGGTTCAGAAGAGGGGCTGACCGGATCATCAGACGCGTTCAAAAAACAATCGGAAAGGTCCACTAAATCACCAAGCTTACGAGCCTGGGCACGCGTCACGACGCACGCCGGAAAAACGGGAGGCAAATCGAGCGCAGCGGGAGCAACAACACACACATCAGCAGTGGGGATTTCAGTGACCTCGGGAGTAGGAAACACTTTTTCACCAGCCAAATCATTCCCGAGGATGAAATCTACTCCTGCAACAGGTAGCTGATCACGCACACCAACTCGCACTGTACCAGACACAAAGGAGGAGGAGAAAATAACTGTGTGAAGCGGCACGCGTAAAACACTCAGTTTAATTCCCCACACCAATAAGTCTGAACCACAGTACGACTGGTCGGAAAAAGGCAGGACACCACGTCGAGCCACAGAATACTTCGCACCGGTATCTCGCAGAATAGTAACGGGAACCCTGTCCACCTCATTGTCAGTCAGAGAAACAAAACCCTGCGTAACGAAAGGCTTAAAATCATCGTCAATTTCTTTTGTTGGCAAGGTTGCTGCCAAAAGTTCAGGTTGGCTAGCGACTGGCCCACACTGAATCAGACTAACAGCAGAGGGCCCTTTACCCTTCATCTGTTCTTTTTTTTGTAACACAGGACAAACTGCAATGAGGTGGCCAGGTTCATGACAATAAAAGCACGCACGGTTTTCACCCCCGGGGGAAAAGTTGCCCCGAGAAACTCTTGGTGAACGCGTTCTTCTATTGGCACGTACCGGGGATTCGCGACGCACGGGAGATGGAAAAACACTCTTGTGAGTTAAAGCAAACTCATCTGCCAGAACAGCAGCTCCAGCGAGAGACGCAACCTTTTGTTCGTTCAAATACACGACAATGCGCTCTGGCAAGCACTTTTTAAACTCCTCCAGAAGCACAAGCTCTCGCAGCTGCGCGAAATTCTTAGCTTTACTGGCGTGACACCATTTATCAAAAAGCACTCCCTTCTCACGCGCGAACTCAACATAAGTCTGGTTGACACTCTTTTCACATTTTCTAAATTTTTGTCTATATGCTTCAGGCACCAATTCATATGCACGTAACACAGTAGCCTTAACAATCTCGTAATCCAAGCTCTGTTCAATTGTGAGGGTGGCACACACCTCCTGAGCTTTCCCTACCAATTTACACTGAAGCAATAATGACCAAACATCCTTTGGCCAATTCAAAGTGGCTGCAATGCGCTCAAATGCGTTGAAATACGAGTCCACCTCAGACTCCCTGAAAGGTGGAACCAGTGCAATGTGCCTGCTCACATCGAAGCTTCCACGGGGAGAGTACGGGGTTTGCTGCATGACAGGTGAATGGGGAGCAACACTAGGCTGGCGTTCCAGCTCTAAAGCCTTCACCCTAAGGTGCATAGCCTCCACCTCCAACTCCCGATTTCTCACCTCCATTTCTTTAATGCGGAGAGCCAGCCGGAGCTCCTCAGCCGACATCCCCGACGTAATAGGAGGATCTGTGGGAGTAGTGGGCGTGACGGGCGGCACTAGACCTCGGAGCTCCACGTCACTTTTCCCTTCTCCCTCTGGAGTGGATGAACCCTCAAGCAAACCCCCCTCCTCCAGCTTCTCAACCACGAGCTCTCTCAGCTCCTCTTTCCTCGCATTTACCGGCACTTGCACATTAAACAAATTCGCAATGAGCATCAAATCCACTTTTCTACATTTATCCACTTGCTGCAAACTAGGATTTCTTGCAAAACTGTCCAAATCGAAATCCATAGTGCCACTCAAGAAAAAAGTGTCAACCAAAATTATGCAACAAAAATAGGTCAAAATACCTACCGAACCTACCCGACGAAACATGAGAAAAGAACGGACGAGCCCCCAATTTATGTTACGCCCGGCCTAGGGGAAAACCGAGCATAGCATAAAAGTGACTCCCCTCTTTCCCAACTCCCAAAGATGACCAGTGCCACAGCAGGTGCAGTCCAAACAAAATTGATTTATTTAATCACTCTTCAATACGGTAGCAAAACGTCGGGGGGAGCACAGCCAAAATAACAAACAAAACGATCTATGAAAAAAAAAGGTAACTAACTTACCTAACTTAAGCAAACGAAAACAAAAGTACAATCAGCTTCCCTGCCTCCCTATCAGAAACAAGGGGAAAGAAAACAAAGAAAAAAAAAGGCTTCTCACCCCTATGGCTACCGGGACTGCTCTTCCAAAAGTTATTTACATTCTTAATAACAAAGTCAATCTACACCACTAGGTCAACACAGTATTCATGTGGCAAAGCACAGCACGGTCCGGTTGGGAGCCAGGAAGGAGAAGGAGTGAGCCGGCATCGGACAGACGCCCTTTTTAAAATAGGCGCCATCAGTCTCCCGTCCAATCACCAGCCGCCACCTGCAACTCAACAAACTGGAGAACATACAAACGGGGTGAACACCACCACCCTCAGGCAGGGAGGGATAAACAACAAAAACACACACTCAAATACAAATTATGACCCAGGGTCATAACAAAAGCAAAACTGCAACAGCGTTGAATTGTGAGTGCATTTATGAACCAATTCAGTAGCTTCATCTACTCTAATTTCACCCATTTCCTTGTTAAATGATATGTAAAAATGAGCCAAGTTTATGGTTGGAACTCTCATTGTGATTACATTGCAGGCAAAAGGAGGAGCACTAAGTAAGATTTTCACTGCCCCATAGCACTAAAAGCCCAGAGTATATCTGCAGGCGGCTGTGCCAGACACCTGTCGATGTTGTTGCATTTCTTACCTCGCCAGTAGAGGTTGATGGAGGTCATAAATTGCACCTTTGCACTTAATGCACCTTTAAGGAAATGTTCAATAAACCTAGTTATCCCAAAGGATTCTGTCCAAATCCTGGTGTTATGTTGGTGTGTTAGACCTTCCTCCTCTCCAACCAAAGCAATATCCAAAACAGCTTATCTTGTCAGGTTTGACCAGTATGGGTTTTTGAAGGCCAATGCCAATACTGATACTGATAAATTTCTGGATTGAAGCTGATTGGATTGAAGAATTTGGTGTCTAATGCCTAAGTTGGCCAACTGGCCAATCTCCCAAAAACTTGGTTTATTCCTTTAAAAACATAAATTAATTATTTTCGGAAAATCTAATTGATTTTTGTTTCTATTGGTGGTTGTTTGACTTTAGGGATGGGCATTTTAAGTAATTTCAGTATTCAAGTACTCGCATTAAATTATTATAGAGTACTCGAGTACTCGCAAAAAAAAAAACTAACGTAAGAATATGGTCCGAAATTAACACCCAAGCGAAAATGCGGGTAGGGGTTCGTGTCCAACTGGAAACACACAAGCGGAACCAAAGTTTGGCGAATATCTATTACTATCTAATGCTTTCACATTTATGTAAATTGGCCAACAACGGAAAACAAGTGCAATTTTAAATTCATTTATTGAACAACCAGGCTACCTTGTCGGCACTTTGCAGATCAGCCCTCAATTTCACCGCGCTTTCCTCATACTTCTTCTCCACTCTCGTACCTGTTGTTCGCCGCGATGGTAGCTTGTACTCCGGCTCAACAAACGCCATCAGCTCGCGGAAGCCTTCTCCTTCCACAAAGCTTAACGGGAGCATATCTCCAGTCACCATTTTCGTGATGAGCTGGCTAATCTTCTCTGCCCTGGTGGCATCACAACAGCGTGTGCTAACACTGTTAGCAAATGAGGTGATACGAGACTGCCTGTTTTCTGTCTCGGCTATTTTCTCCTTTATTTCCTCCATTATCCAAATGGTTAACCATCGAACTAGTTGTTCTATGATACGCAAGTTTAACGTTACATAGCTTGCACTGCACATTCATTTAGTCTATTTTGTTGAAATACTTCCAAACATCACTCTTATGCCTGGTCGCCATTCTGCCTGTAACGTTAGATCCTGTAACAATGCGTGCGCAGATCTATCATTTTTTCTAGCAGTCCCGTCCAAAAAATGTAAACTTTTAATATAGAACAGGGTCAATTTCTGTTTATATTTATTATATACATATATGTTTTTTTTACAAAGCAAAAAAAAAAAATGCGAGTACTCTGTACGTTGAACCGTTGAACGAATACTGACGTCCAAATTGAGTACTCGAGTACTCGAGTACTCATGCCCATCCCTATTTGACTTATGATGATCTCCAACTGGAAGTCACAGTTTGCTCCCCTGATACAGCACTACACTGATTCTACACTGATATGGCCAAAGCATCAGATATGGGTCATACAGGGTTAAAGAAACAGAATTTCTGGTTTACAATAGTCAGCCTGCTGGTGTGTTTGGGCTTGTGGAAGGGATTTAGTGATTTCTGCGCGCGCGTGTGTGTGTGTGTGTGTGTGTGTGTGGGGGGGGGGGGTTAGCTTAGAGAATTCCTTTGAGGCTTCGTTTACTTTCCCTCTGCAGCACTGACAACCTATATATGACCCCCCACACACACACCCCACACACACACACCTCTGACATGTCTCCCATCTCCCTCTGTCTTTTTCTTTTATCTCTTCTCCCTATATTCTCCTCTCCTCTCCTTCTCCTCCTCCTCCCCTTTCTCCTCTCTCCTTCTTCTTCACTTCCCTCACCTTATCCTCCACTTCAATCTTCCTCCACCTCCTCCTCATCTCTCCCAGGCCCTGGAGGACCGTCTGAAGCAGGAGCAGAGAGAGGAGGTTCAGGCTCTGAAGGAGGCCCACAGGAGAACCTTGGAGATCCTGAGACAGCAGTCAGAGCAGGAGCTGCAGACGCTGCGATTTGAACTGGAGGACGAAGGGAAAGCAATGCTAGGTAGGAGGGGTGAATTTACAATAGATAATGATAAAAATCGGATTAAATTGGATTACAGTTACACTTGCAATTAATGTCTCCAGATTCACTAAGATTGCATTGGAATCTGCACATTAAGTTGTGGCGCAAAAAGGCCTTTGAAAAGAGCATTGCGCAAATAGACCCCTTCATCACCAACTGCAAGGGCAAATTGCTTCTGCTGTAAGACTAATGGGAGCATCTGGTCTGATCTGCTCTAGGAACTACATAGTTATGGACCCCCCTGCTCTGTTCGATGGCCATGTCTGGTCCATGTAGGTAAAACACAAGAGGATCGTGCACATCTTGAAGAGCTTGTCTTGCAGCAATGATAACAGCCACTCTGATTGGCCAAACTCTTTGCGCAAAGTCTTTGCACCACCTTTCATCGGAGGAACCTCCATCATATTGGAGGTGGATGACATTGACAATTAATGACTTTTAATAAAAGGCCAGTATCGGCCCAATGTATATTGGTCTAACCCTAGCCCAAACCAAGTGTTTTTAGCTCATTCATGAACCAAATCTAAACATTCATTTGGTATTTTTGTTAGCCTGACATAATGTTGGCTATGTTGACTTTCACATACCTGTGTGTCTCCGCTGTCAACAGACTGTAAAATGGCAAGAAATGATACCTTGTAACAGGTATAAACGACACTAGTAGCATGGCTAACCAGCTAGCTGCACAGCAAGTGCCTGAAAGGCCAATGTATATCCATAGATAAACAGACAGAAGCTCAGCTCAGACTGATGTCTACCTACATTAACCTTCTTTCTCTCCTCTATTGGTCTCATCACACTCTCAATTCTCTTTGTAATAATTCAGTGTTAAATGAAATGAAACAATTTTCATCTTTTCTGTAATGGATCAAAATTGTTCAATTCAGATTCTCTCTCTCCACTTCTCCCACACCCCTATCTCTAACTCTCTGTCTTTCTATGAGTCTTCATTTACACTTGGTATTAAAATGCAGTCTGCATCTGGATACGCTATCCGGATAATGAACAATTCGATCAAGCCATTGGAATTGCACCTGGTATTTCTATGGGTTCTGGTTGTGTGCATTCTGTCCAACTTGTGATCGTATCTTATTTCTCACGTGGCTACAAAAACCAATATGGCAGCTGTTTCTTCCCATGGTGACGATGCATCTACCCACAGTGATTGCATTTCTACCCATGTCGATAATGTTTCTACCTGCAGTGGTGACATTTCTAACCACAGTGATGACATTTCTACCCACATTGATGAGGTTTCTTAAACGAACACTTTGCCGATTTTCAACCAGCTTTGTATCATTACAATGTTGGTAGTATATGCAAATGAACAATGTTTACCTTCCCTCCATGTTGCCTGCACCGAGAGCTCCCCGTTCATTTGCCGGCAGAAACTGAAACAGACAGTTGGATCGAGAGCCATACGAGCCGGCAAAAAGTTTTGCCGGCTCGTATGGCTCTCGATCCGACTGTCCGTGGATGCGGGCATACAAAAATGAGTAAGTACAATCTGTAGTTCGAATAACAGCCATGCGAGCCGGCGCAGCTTCAAAATCTGTTGTTCTTCCGAGGACCAATGATGTCACTGGTTCGCAGAAGTACAACAGATTTTGAAGTTGCGCCCCAGAGACACAGAGAACATTAAAAAGACCTGTTGTTGTTTTTCACACTATATCCCGATTTCGGATAGATAGAGATATGGTTGAAAGTGTTCCTTTAAGTTCTTAAGTTTCTACCTACAGTGATGATGTTTCTACCCACGGTGAAGATGTTTCTACCAACGGTGACAATGTTTTTACTCGCAGCGATGACATTTCTACTGCGGTGATGACATTTCTATCCGTGGCAGTCACGTCTTTAACTGCAATGATGATATTTCAATGCGTGGGAATCACATTTTTAACTACAGTGATGACCTTTCTGCCCGCGGTGATGGTGTCTCTACTCGCAGGAATGGCATTTCTACCTGATGATGGTTCTACCCATAGTGGTGAAGTCTCTACCTGCAGCGATGATGTTTCTGCCCCATGATGATGACGTTTCTATCTTTTGGATCTTTTGGATCAACAAACACAAGTTACCCTCAGTATTTTATTGACAATGATAAGACTATAAACAATATGAATGATGTGGTTAATGGGTTTAACAATTTTTTTGTAAATGTGGGACCAAAATTGGCAGAAGAAATCAATGACCCACAGCCAGAAGAGGGGGGGGCTGTTGATGTTTATGGGGATAGAAATCCAAGCTCAATTTTTCTAAGAGCAGTAGAAGAACAGGAAATTATCAATATTGTTAAAGTGTAAGAATAAAACGTCTACTGACTGGAATGAAATTAATATGACACTAGTCAAGAAAGTCATTGACGGCATTGTAAAACCACTAACTTACATTTGTAACTTGTCCTTCAAAACGGGTACATTTCCAGGTAAAATGAAAATTGCTAAAGTTATCCCATTATATAAAGCTGGGGATAGACATCACTTTACTAATTACAGGCCTGTGTCCTTTCCCAGTTCTCTAAGGTATTGGAAAAACTCTTCATTGAAAGGTTAGACAATTTTATTGAGAAGCATAAATTGTTGACTGACAGTCAATATGGATTCAGAACAAACAGATCAACATCTATGGCACTAATTGAGTTAATAGAAGAAATAGCTAGTTGTATAGAAAAAAAGAAGTATGCAGTGGGAGTATTTATAGATTTAAAAAAAAAGCATTTGATACCATTGATCATGATATATTACTCAATAAAATGGAAAGGTATGGTATCAGAGGGGTTGTGCTGAATTGGTTGAAAAGCTATATAGGAAACAGGCAACAATTTGTACAGATAGGTGACTACAAATCAACATGTATGGATATTACTTGAGGAGTCCCACGGGGGTCAGTATTAGGCCCGAAATTGTTTATTTTGTACATAAATGACATATGCAGGGTATCAAAGATGCTGAAATGTGTTTTATTTGTGGACGATACTAATATTTTTTGTTCTGGGGAGAATTTGCAGCAGCTTTTGGAGGTGGTTACGACAGAAATGAGTAAATTAAAACGGTGGTTTGACACAAACAAGTTATCATTAAATTTGAACAAAACCAAACTTATGTTGTTTGGAAATCATAAAATAAACACACACGTACAAGTGATGATAGATAATGTTAATATAGAAAGACTATATGAAAATAAATTTCTGGGTGTGATATTAGACCACAAAAGCTGCTGGAAACCTCATATAAAATATGTACGAGTGAAGTTGGCAAGGAGCGTTGCAATTCTGGGAAAAACAAGGCACATTCTGGATCATAAAGCGTTGTACACTCTGTATTGTTCACTTGTATTGCCGTATCTGAATTACTGTGTGGAGGTGTGGGGTAACACCTACAAAAGCACCTTACACTCATTATGTATACTACAAAAAAGAGCCATAAGGATAGTAAACAATGTAGGATATCGTGAACGCACTAACTTGCTGTTTTTAAAGACACATGCTTTGAAATTCATGGATCTGGTGGAATTTAAGACTGCACAAATAATGTACAAAGCAAGAAATAATTTACTTCCTGGCAACATACAAAAAATGTTCTTAGACAGAGAGGGGGGGTATAACTTAAGAGGAAAAATTAATTTGAAAAAACGTTGTGTCCGTACCAATCTTAAGAGTATGTGTATTTCAATTTGTGGGGTGACTTTGTGGAATGGTCTTGATGTAGAACTCAAGCAGAGTAAAAATATCAAACAGTTTAAGAATATGTACAAAAAAACTATTTTTGCGAGGTACAGGGATGAGGAAGGGGCCTTGTTTGTCTCAAGAATGTGACGCTCGCTGATGATGATGGTGGTATTATTGTTTTTTGGGTTTTTTGTTTTTTTTCCTATTGTTTTCTCTCTGTGAGTGTTGGGACATGCCGGATGGGCACCTACAAGTTGATTATGTATAAAGAGGATGAACATAGAGGTTGATTATGTATGTATAAAGAGGATGAACATAGAAGTAATTATTTAAATTGTGTATGATGGACACTGGGGTGGATAGTTGGACTATAAACATTAAGTTTATTGATTAAGTTTAGAAAAGGGGTATGACCAAATAAGTATTTTACTTCTTCCTACTCCATTTCGGACATGTAATATTTATTTATTTATTAGTTAGTTAGTTAGTTAGTTTTTATTATCCTTTCGGAAATTCTCTTTGTGTCTGTGGCAACTGTCAGACAAATACAACCACAACAGAAAGGACATTACAATTAAAGACAGACATTTAACAACAAAGTGCTCCACATCAACATCACCAACAATCAAGAATTAATACAACAAAATGCAAGTGACACACACCTCATATCATCAGGATTTGTTTAACAGAGCTATACTGGAAGGTATAAAGGATCTCTGGGCACGGGACGTCCGCAAAGGCGGTACCCTGTACCTCCGTCCTGATGGTAACAACTCATATTCACCACAGAGAGGGTGTGATACATCACTGAGGATTGCTCGCCCTTTCCCCGCCACTCGGGACTCACAAAGCAGTGTCATACTATGTTGTTGCTGACCCGCAATCTTGCTAGACATTTTAACAATCTTATTGAGTTTGTTCTTGTTAACTACAGACAGTGAGAAATACCAGGCAATGAAGCAGAAAGTTAGAATACTCTCCACAAATGAACGATAGAAGAGAACCATTATATGTCTGTCCACTCCAAACTGTCGAAGCTTTCGCATGAAGTATAGTTGTTGTAATCCTTTCCTGTAAATGACACCTGTGTTTAAATCCCATGACAGTTTCTTATCAATTACTGTCCCTAGATATTTATATTCATTTACCACTTCAATACAGTCACCATCAATAGCTACTTGTTGGTGTGTCCTTCTACTCGCTCTGAAATCAAAAATCATTTCCTTAGTTTTCTTGGTATTTAGCTGAAGAAAACTGGCGTGACACCAATTAACAAACTCATCCACACATCCACGATACTTTGTTTCATCTTCAGTGATCAAACCAACAATCACTGTATCATCAGCAAATTTAACACTGAAAACATCAGATGATTTAGCCCTACATTCATTTGTATAAAGAGTAAATAGCACTGGGGAGATAGCGCTCCCTTGTGGGGCCCCAGTGTTGGCAATAATAGGGGAGGACACTGCAGCATTCACTCTGACACACTGTGATCTATCAGTCAAAAAGGACTCCACCCATCTGATGATTCTGCTATTCACCTCTAACCGTACCAGCCTTTCCATTAAAATATGTGGTCTTATGGTATTGAATGCGGATGAAAAGTCCATAAACATAGCGCGGACATATCATTTTGGTTGATCAAGATGACAGTGAATTCTATGCAATACATACAAAAGAGCATCTTCTGTGCCCCTCCCCCTTTTATATGCAAATTGCAGTGGGTCAAGTTTGTTTTGCACCTCACTGAGAACACGATCTAACACTATTCGCTCAAGACTCTTCACTACAATAGATGTTAAGGCTACTGGACGGTAATCATTTAAGGCCTGTGGTTTCGGTGTTTTCGGGACAGGCACTGTAAGTGAAGATTTCCAGGCTCTGGGAACACAGTGTGTATCAAGTCAGATTTGAAACAAGTGACTATAAACAAAACTAAGCTCCTCCCTACACTCCTTCAGTACCCTACCAGTTAGTCTGTCAGGACCAGCTGCTTTTCTTGTGTTAATCCTTTTAAAAGTTTGACAAACTTCCTCTGCTGTTATGATAACTTCCTGGCCGGGGTCAAGTTGTTGCCTAATCAGATTCCGCTCAGTGTTGAGATCTGATGTATCAAACCTGCCATAGAATTTATTTAATTCATTTGCAAAGGTCAAATCATCCCCATGATTACCTACAAGTGATTTCTTCTTCTTTTCCTGTCCTATCATTGTATACACTCCCTGCCATGCCTGCCTTAAGTTGTTCTCCCTCATCTTCCTTTCTATCTTCTGCTTATATTTATGTTTACACCTAATGACTATTTGCCTAATTTCCTTCTGCATAACTCTAACCTGCCTACTATCACCCTGCTGAAAGGCTTGCTTTTTCCTCCTCAGTGCTGCTTTCAATTCTCCATTTATCCATGGTTTATCATTTGGAAAAATCTTGATACATTTCGTTGGTATAACATTGTCCACACAAAAGTGTATATAGTCTGTTGCCACAGTGTTGAGCTCGTCCAAGTTCTCACTGGTATCTATGAAGATGTCCCATGATGTACAGTCAAAACATCCTCTCAGACAATCCACTGATTCATCATTCCATGTCTGGATGGTTCTCAACTCAGGCTTGCTGGTTTTAAGCCGCTGTTTATAGAGAGGGACCAGGTGGACAGCGTTATGGTCTGAGTCCCCTAGTGGTGGTTTTGGATACCCCCTATATGCATCCTTTATGTTGCCAAAAGCACAAGTGTCTTCTCTCCTCTAGTGGGACAGGTAATGTACTGATAAAAGTGGGGCAGTACATGTTTTATAGAGCAGCCATTAAAATCTCCCAATATAAATTTAGGGGCATCAGGAGCAGCATTTTCTAATCTAACCACAGTATCATGTATTACATCTGCAGCAGCCCGTGCATTCGCTCTCGGATGAATATAGACAACAATGATAAATAACTGTCCAAACTCCCTAGGGAGGTAGAAAGGTCTAAATGACAAGGACAGGAGCTCAATATCCTCAGAACAATATGACTCTCGAAGTGTGTAGTGTGTAGTCCCCGTCACCAGTGGATCACGATCCGTTCTCACAGGATCACTAAACCCTGCGACACGAAGTGAGGAATTGTCAATTGTATCCTTTAGCCATGTTTCAGTAAAACACAGCAGACAGCTGTCCCTGTACTCGGTGAAATACCTCACAGCCGACTGAAGCTCTGTTAGTTGCTTGGGGAGAGAGCGAGTGTTTGCAAGGATCACTGTCGGTAGAGGCGGCCTGCTGCCACGGGCCCGGACCCTCCGTCGCACCCCTGCACGCCGACCTCTCCGCCTTCTTACTGCCGATGTATTCACTCCTCTCCTGCACTCCCTCGGCAGTTCCAGGGAGACGTTGTTACAGTCATCATACTGCCCCAACTGCAGAAGTTGTTCCCGGCTGTACCGAAAAATGCCAGTGACTGTACCGGTCTGCTCGGCTGTGGAAGTGTGCTCTCCTGTTGTTAAAGCTCGTGTCGGAGCCGGGAGCAGCAGGTGGAAAACAAGCATCAGCCAGTACATGTGCGCTATTAGATACATCTTTAGTGCCTTCGATGTATTTCAGGCATCGGATAATCCACGGGCAGTAGTTGGAGTCACACTTTGATTACAGGCGACAAAACGCACAAAAACAAAGAAAAAACGAGCAAACAAACGAACATATCTGACGTGCCACAGACACCCGTCGCCACTGTGCAGCGCCAGAAGTTGTTTATTTATGTTGTTTATTGAGAATTTGTTGTATATGTTTACTGTTCATTTTATTGGTTATTCTTGTTTTGTTTTCTTACGTGTATATATATATACATATACATATATATATATATATATATATATATATATATGTATATATATATATATTTTTTAACATGTTCGAAATAAATCTATTCTATTCTATTTCTATTCTATTCTATTCTATCCACTGTGATGATATTTCTACCCTCTGTGATGATGTTGCTACCCACTGCGATGACGTTTCTACCCATGGTGATGGTGTTTTTACCTATGGCAATCATGTTTCTACCCTCTTTGATGATGTTTCTACCCACGGTGATGCGTTTCTGTCCTCAGTGATGACATTTCTACCCACTATGATGACGTTTCTACCCACTATGATGACGTTTCTGCCCACTATGATGGCATTTCTACCCACTATGATGACGTTTCTACACTCAATGATAATGTTTCTGTCCATGGTGATGATGTTTCTACCCACGGTGATGACCATTCTACCCAGAGTGATGGCATTTTTACCCAGAGTGATGGCATTTCTACCCACTGTGATGATGTTTCTACCCATGGTGAAGATGTTTCTACCCACAGTGATAACATTTGTACCAGAGTTTCCGTTATCCGGTAATTACCGTTTTTTTACCGGGAAAAGATGGTGAAGTCCAACATATTTAAATCTCTCCGGTCATAATGTCCGGTGAAAATAATTCCCTCTAAGCACAATTTGAATTGTATTAAAATAGGCTAAAATTAAATTTCCACATATCCTTCTATTAAAAAAATGACGGGGATCTCTCTTTCTTACAGTGGCACCTATAGTCGCAGGCCTTTTGGATTTCGTGGCCACAATCTTCGCTTACATAGGCACCTTCTACAGACTGGAGAGCCGCAGCCGCGGGTCTGCCATAAGCAAAATATCTTCATCCTCATCTTCAGTCTCTCCGCCTGTAGCCTCAGGGCTCGTATTGTTGGTGTGTGGACTGTCACTCTCGACAGGTCGCGCATCCACCGGCACCGGAGTTAAAAAGTAGTCTGATATTATATCAGTCCATTGCGCGTCAGTCGCTGCTCCTCTTACAGAAATTGAGTTTAGTAATCTAGCAATTTCTGCCTCACGGGAATTCATTTCTATGTCTTTTAATAATATCAATTCAATTCAATCTCTCTCTGTCTCTCTCTCTCTCGCACACACACACACACACACACACAGGTTGAGATGCCTGACAACTACGTTTTCCCGCGGATGAAACAATAATTTTGATTAGACAATAAAGTGATCGGTGGTCAACCTGTTACTATGCAGATGTTCATTCATAATTTTAAGGGACACATAGTTAAGGGGAGAGAGAGATGGGGATAAGTGTTGCCAGGTTCTTAGCAACAAAACCCGCCCAGTGCCAATTAAACCCAACCCATAAACAGCCCAATGATCAACGAAACTAGTCCAAAATAACAAACCAATAACAAAACTCCACAATACAACCCTGACAAAATTTATAAACAGCGTTTTAAGTCCTACAGCATTTATAACATTTCCAAGTACATTAAAAACCACGAACCTGGCAACATGAGGAATGCGAGCTTTGTTGACAAACTAAGCTAGTAGTTCTGCTTGTCACCCTACCTTTATGAGCTTCAAAACTATATTTAGCGTTTGAATTTCACAATAATCTTTACGCAGAATGAAAGCCAAGGCTTTATTTTATTAAAATCTGATGAAACCCCAAAACAGCCAAAAATCGATCTTTTCTCATAAAATCACGTTTATCCACAAATGCGCCATTGCGACTTCCGACTGAAAATGATAGAACGCGTCACATATTTGACCGGAATTTCTCCCATTTGTCCGGGACATTGAAATCTTCCAGGACACGTGGACCGGCACCAATTTTTTCTAACGGAAACTCTGGTTTGTACCTGTGGTTATGGTGTTTCTACCATCGGTGATGCCATTTTTACCTGTGACAATGATGTTTTTACCCACAGTGATGACGTTTCTACCCTCAGTGATGGCGTTTTTACCCTCAGTAATGATGTTTCTACCCTCAGTGATGACGTTTCTACCCTCTAATGACATTTTTTACTGATGACGATGATGTCTATATCTGTGGTGATGACATTTCTACCCTTGGTGATGACATTCCAACCTTGTGGGCGGATATTTTCTCAATAATGCAAGCAGACAATATGGACTACATTTCCACCTGGCTGATCCCATCATGTTCCCATGGCAGTGCTTGCTGTGTTTATTAATACCTTGCATTAACATGTATTTTTCCTTATCCAGATAAGATGTCCAGGTGCAGATCACATTTTAGTACCATGTGCAAATGGGATCTCTTTTTCTCTCTACCAGCCTCCCTGCGTTCAGAGTTGAACCACCTCCATGCTACGGCCATAGAACATCTGAAGCAGATCCACCTTAAAGAAAACACTAACGCTAAACTGGAGCTAGAGAGTGCTATGGAGCAAAGCCACGAACAGGTGAACTGTCATAGTGAAAACAGGTTTATTTTGGTCTATATAGGCCAGAGTGTAACTTTTACAAAAGAAGAGAGAGAGAAGCTGAGATGTTATGTGTGTCAATGTTTCTGTTTCTCTCTCTCCATCTTTGTCTGTCTCTTGCTTTCTCTTTCTGTTTTCTTCGCTTCCCTTGTGTGTGTGTGTGTGTGTGTGCGTGCGTGTGTGCGTGCGTGCGTGCGTGTGTGTGTGTGACCTAGTATACTAGCTCTCTAAGTTTCCAGTTCCCTAATGACTATGGCAGTAGTCTACAGTCCCTATCATCTACTAACTTGTGTATTCTCTTTGTGTTTTCCTCTGTGGATGCAAATGTATGTGGATGCGGTCCCTGTATGTGTGTGTCTGTGTGTGTGTACCATCTAGGAACAAGAACTCCTGGGACGTATCTCAGACTTGCAGGCAGAGGTGTGTTGCCGTTGCAACCGCATCACGGACCTGGACCACGAGATCCACTCTCTAAATGAGACCATCGACACTCTGACCAGAGAGCTGGAGCTGAAGGGCAAAGAGGTGCTGCGGGTCCGGAGTGAAGCTAACCATCAGATAAGGTGAATCACTGTGTTTGTTTGTGTGTGTATGTATTAAAGAAGGCTGTAATAATAATCCATCACAGTAAACATGAAGTCTTCATTTGGTTTGGTCAAACTTTCTGTTTCATCTTATTTCATTGTTCCCAAGTTGAGTGTTTTAATATCACTGCTGCATTATGTTACACTGTGTGTAGGAGCTATTTCATCAGTTTGATTATTTCATTATTATTATTTGTTATTTTTGCATTTGTTTGTATTTTATTTTTGTAGACACTAGGGGCACTAAGCACCAGACCAAGCACTTGTTGGGTGAATGGCAGGATTAAGGATAAAGGTATCAGGTGTGTCAATGTCAGGTGATGCACCAGGAAGGGACATGGTTTTTTACCAGAGCAAGAGAGAGGCGGCATGATGAACACATGTATGTTTGCTTTTGAACTGGAAAAATAAAATCAACCTAAACGTGGATCTTGCCTGGACAATGGACTTCTTAAATTGCCTGAGTACAACCCAACTGAAATTGTGCATCAGTGGCCTTTTGTCGTAAGTTTTATTTTGAAGAAAATCCTTTTGACAAATAGCCACTACATAAAGTAAAAAACCTCCCTTGGAACAAAGTAAGAACCCGCCCTTGGAACAAAGAACTTTGGAACAAGAAAACAGAAAAAAGGAACATTTCTTGGATTCTTTGGATTTCATGTGGATGTGCATTCTTGGATGCACGTCATCAAAGGCAAGCTTTCGCCGAAACACCCCAAACAAAGGACCGGCCAGCCACGCAATATCAAGTTCAGCCAAGCCGAAGCAGGAGCGCACCACAATAAAGAAACACTGCGCAGACATGGTATGTGCATTGGACAAACATTGACTGTAAAGCTGTATTGGAAAACGGCACAACAATTGGAGTTGACTGTCATGTTTTCACTGCTCAGCATTGTTCTTTGGCGGTGTTAATTGTGTTGGCCATGAATGTGTTTTGTTGGATTGGCGCTGATTGTTGGAATTGCTGCTTCGGTGTGCGTTCGTGGGTCTCTGTTGGTGTGAAATGCCACGTAATACGTGTCGTGTGATTGTTTTATGTCGCTGTGCAGAAATAAGTTGCGGGCTGAATGATACATTGTTTCAATTCATTCTAGCATTTGGTTTCTGGTTGTGGTATTGATACATTGAAAGCATTGTGAACCGTGCTTGTGATTGTTTCCAGAAATGTTTTATGGTTATGCTGCAGTGTTGGTCGCGTGTGTTAAAGGGGAAGCGCACGAAATGTCTGACGTCACTAATGATAAGACAGAGGGCGACATGTCTATGCCATCAGAAAAAAGAGACATCAAATTCACTGTCAAGGGTCTGGCTTACCGCATAGAAAAGTATCAAGCAGCAAGAAAATCAAAATGCAAGCAAGCAAGCAAATATATGAAAAGGCTTCAAGTGCTTATGGAATTCAAGGAAAATGTCACTGAAGTGCAATGTGAATTGTCCAATTTCATCAAGTGCTATGATGAAGCAAGAGATGAGCATGCATCTTTCTTAAGCTTACCCATACCTCAGGATGAAGTTGAAAAACAAAATCAGTGGTTTCACACACAAATGACACACTGTGATTTTACGGAAAATGTGAAAAAATGGCTTGTTGATACTGGTCAACCATATGCACACCCTAATATTAAATGTTCTGAACATGTTGATGTCTTAAGCGTGACAAACTCAGAGGAAGTTGGACCTGGGGATAGTGTTTCCAATGTCTCACGCTCTAGATCAAGCCATGTAAAAGCTTAATCTCAAGTATCACGTGAACATCCTCTGCACGCATCAAGGCTGAAGCTGAAAAAGCAGCTCTTATGGAACGTGTTGCAGCACTGAAGAAAAGACATTTAATAGTGGCACAAGAGGAACAACTGAGAAAAAAAAAAAGAAAAACTTGCATTGGAAACAGAGATGGCAGTTGCTAATGCTAAAATCCATGTATTGGAAGCCAATGCATCAAGGAATGGCTCTAGAGTGTCAGATGGAATGCGCTCTTATTTTGAAAAGTCTAATGCTCAAACCACCAGTAATCTCAATCCTACTGCAGCTGCCTACAATCCTGAAAAAGGGCTAACTGACTTCTTACCTCCACCATTGGTTGTTCGTCCAAAGGAAAGGACACAGGAACAAGTTTCTAAAAAATCAGTCAGAACCATTGCCCAGACTCAAGCGACAAATCAAGTGCAAGAAACTCAACTGAGGTCCAGCATGCATACCCATACCCATGTACAGAGAAACTCAGTGAGACATGTTCACTCTCAAACTCCAATGCTGAGTGATAACAGTCAAAGGGACATCGTCAATATCATGCAAAGACAAAATGACATTACTACTTTATTGGTCAAACAAAATCTCTCATCTTCTCTCTCACCAAGAGACATTCCAGTATTTAATGGAGATCCTCTTCAGTACCAAGCTTTAGTATCAAGTATCAGAGCATTTGAAAATGGAGTAGAGGAAAAGACAAACAACTTCAACTGCACTTTCTTGAACAATACACCAGGGGTCAGCCACGAGACATAGTGCGCAGCTGCCAACATCTTCCTCCAGATCAAGGATACGAGAGAGCTAAAAATCTTCTCCGAGAACATTTTGGAAATTAACAAAAATTTTCTTCTGCATATATGGACAAAGTTTTCAGCTGGACACCTATTAAAGGTGAGGATGTTCAAGTATTACAGGCTTTTGCTCTCTTTCTCCGTGGATGCTGCAATGCAACAGAACAAATCATGTACATGAAGGAATTGGACATGCCATCAAACATGAGAAACATTGTGCTGAAGTTGCCCTATAAGCTTTGAGAAAAGTGGAGAAGCACTGCCTGTAACCTGCAAGAGCGGCAAGGGCAGAGGGCCATGTTCTCAGATCTCGTCAGATTTATTGAAAAACAAGTCAAGATTGCATCGGATCCCTTGTTTGGCAACATTCATGATACACAACTTGTAACTTCAAGCAAAGGTTTCACTCCAAGGCAAATAAAGGAGACAAAAGGGCATAAAGGAAGCAGTTTTGCCACCAATGTTACTGCAATAGAGGGAAAAGCCAAGTCAGAATGGATGGGGAAAAAATAAAGCTCCTCCTCCCCCTCTACTTACCAAGGCTGTTTGTTCTGCAAAAAAGGTGGTCACTCATTAGACAAGTGCTCACAGTTTAAAGGGAAAATTCACCGTGACAAGATTAACTTCATCAGGGAGAAGGGAATCTGGTTTGGTTGTCTGCAAGTAGGCCACATTAGCAGAGACTGTAGGAGTCGATTGGAGTGTAATGTGTGTAGCCAAAGGCACCCGGGAATTCTCCATATTGAGCATCAGGATAAAGGAACATCCTCAGAACAATCGGAACAGCCAGCTAAATCAACGGTGAGCACTGCAACTGCTGCACCCCAGACATGTGGCCATATCGGGGCCGGTTGTGAGGACGACTGCATCTTTTCTATTGTCCCAGTCCAAGTGAAGAGTCAAAAGGGTGACAAGGTATTGCAAACCTACGCCTTCTTGGACCCTGGCAGTTCTGGTACGTTCTGCACAAATAGTCTGGCGCAACGGTTGAATGCGAGTAGACGAAGAACCTACATTCTGTTACGAACAATGGGTCAGGAAAAGACTGTGGGCAGTCATGTGATATCAGGTTTGGAAGTGTCTGGATTGGACAAGGATGACTTCACTGAGTTGCCTGATGTTTTCACCCAAAAGTGCATGCCTGTGACCAAGCTGAATATTCCCAAGCAAGAAGATGTTGATCAATGGCCATACTTGAGGGGTATTGAACTCCATGAAATTGACTCTGACATTGACTTGCTCATTGGAACAAATGCATCAAAAGTGATGGAACCGTGGGAGCTGGTTAATAGCCAGGGATGCGGACCCTATGCGGTGAGAACCAAAGTTGGATGGGTTCTTAATGGTCCTCTTCGAGGTGGAAACGGCAGCAGGAAACAAACTGGCTGTTCTGCTGTAACTACCAATCGAATTTCCATTGCAAACAACGAGGAAATGCTGGTTAATCAATATAACCATGATTTCAGCGAGAGGTCATCAGAGGAACAGGCTGAAATGTCAAGAGAAGACATTAAGTTTATGAATATTGCTGACAGCTCAGCAGTGCTGAAAGATGGCCATTACTCCCTTGACCTACCTTTCAGACATGAAAATTCCATCTTACCAAACAACCGCTGTATTGCAGAACAGCGCCTGATGAGCTTGAAGAGGAAGTTTGGAAAGAATGAAAGGTTTCAAGAGGAATACACATCTTTTCTCAGTGATGTAATCGATCAAGGCTATGCTGAGATTGTTCCAGCAGACCAACTGAATCAGAGTGATGGAAAGGTCTGGTATATTCCACACCACGGGGTATACCACCCCAGGAAAGGAAAGTTGAGAGTGGTGTTTGACTGTGGAGCAGTGTACAAGGGAACATCACTAAATTGCCAACTGTTACCAGGTCCCAATCTTACAAACTCTCTCATCGGCGTCCTTATCAGATTCTGACAGGAGCCTGGTGCAGTGATGGCTGATATCCAGGCGATGTTCCATCAGGTCAGAGTCTCAGAAAAGGATATCAATTTTCTCCGCTTTCTGTGGTGGCCTCAGGGTGATATCAAACAAGCACCAGTGGAATATCGCATGACCGTTCACCTGTTTGGAGCTGTGTCATCACCGAGCTGTGCGAATTATGCACTAAGGAAGACCACAGATGACAACCAGTCTCAGTTCTCTACAGAAGTGGTCAGTACCATCAACTGCAATTTCTATGTGGATGACTGCTTAAAGTCTTTTTCATCAGAGGAGGAAGCAATACAGATGGTGAAAAACCTGACTGATCTCTGTCGTAAAGGGGGGTTTAACCTCTCAAAGTGGATAAGCAACAGCCGCACAGTTTTGACATCAATTCCAGAGGAAAGCAGAACAAAAGAAGTGAAAGAGCTTGATTTGGATAAAGACAGCCTTCCACTGGAGAGAGCACTTGGACTCCAGTGGCGTGTGGATATAAACAAGTTCAAGTTCAGAACTACAGCGCAAGAATGACCACAGACAAGAAGAGGGATCCTGTCAATGGTCAGCTCCCTGTATGATCCCCTGGGATTTCTTGCCCCTTTTACTCTGCCAGCCAAGTTAATGTTACAGGAGTTGTGCAAGAGGAGTTATGGATGGGATGAAAAAATTCCACAGCCCTTCTCTCAACAGTGGTTCGAATGGCTACAGGGTCTTGAAGTGCACAGTTGCACCACTTTTCTGATGCCAGTCAGGAGGGATATGGTACTATGTCTTTTCTGAGGTTGGAGAACAGTGACAAAAGGCTGCATGTTGCATTCCTCTTCAGAAAGGCCAGAGTTGCACCACTAAAACAAACCACTATTCCCCGGATGGAACTCACAGCCGCTGTCCTCGCTGCGCGAGTTGATAGGATGCTCCAGAGAGAGTTGCAACTTCAACTGCAAATATCAACTTTTTGGACAGACAGTACAACAGTCCTAAAATACATCAACAATGAAACCAAGCGTTTCCACACCTTTGTTGCAAATAGAACAGCTGTCATAAGAGAAGCAACTGATGTTGAACAATGGAGATATATTGGTTCTAAGGAGAATCCAGCTGATGAAGCATCCAGAGGAATGAAAGTGGATGACTGACAAGCAAAAGGTGGATTCATGGACCAGAGTTTCTCTCTAAGCCAGAGGAGGAATGGCCTAAATCTGCCTTGGATCTCAATGTGATTTCTTCTGATGACCCGGAGGTCAAGAGAGACCTGGCAGTCAACTTCATTGCCAAAGACACAGAAAATCACACCAATTATCTGATCAACTACTTCTCAACTTGGATGAAACTGAAAACAACTGTGGCCTGGTTTCTGAGACTGAAACAACTGCTCAAGCTACTGAGACAGAGAAGAAAAGAAATCCATGCTGCCATCAGCATAATTGAAAATGACCCAGAGAAACAAAAGACAACATTGGAGAAAAGAATGCACAACTTCAAAACCACAATCAGTCTCGATCAGTTTGTGTCCTGAAGATTATGCCAAGGCAGAGCAGGCAATTATTTGTTTTGTGTAAGGTCAAAGGTTCAAAGACGAAATTGCCTTATTGAAAGCCGGCATTAATGTCAAGAAAGTCAGTCAGCTGTACAAACTTGATCCAGTATGGGAGGACGGAGTACTGAGAGTGGGTGGTCGTCTGAGTAGAGCAGCAATGCCAGAGGAAACTAAACACCCTGTTATCCTGTCTAAGGATCTACATGTTTCCACACTTATTCTGCACCATATCCATCAACAGCTAGGACATGGAGGAAGGAATCACATGCTGTGCCGTCTCAGGAAAAAATGCTGGATAATAAACGCCAACTCCGCTGCAAGGAAAGTCATATCCAAATGTGTCACATGCAGACGTCATAGAGGAAAGATTGCTGAGCAAAAGATGGCAAACTTACCAAAGGAGAGAGTCTTACCTGATGAAGCACCATTTACCAAAGTTGGGGTAGACTACTTTGGTCCCATCAATGTCAAAAGAGGAAGAAGTATTCTCAAAAGGTATGGAATTATTTTCACCTGCTTGACCAGTAGGGCTGTGCATCTGGAAGTAGCATACTCTAGATACAGATTCCTGTATAAATGCTATACGAAGATTCATCTGCAGAAGGGGACAGGTATCTAGCATGAGATCTGACAATGGTACAAATTTTGTTGGAGCCAAAAGAGAAATGAGGGAGGCTCTGGCTGCCTTGAACCACAACAAGATCCAAGGTGCCCAGCATCCCATCATGGTGGCGTATGGGAGCGCCTGATACGCTCAGTGAGGAGGGTGCTCAACTCTGTTCTCTGCCAACAATCACTCGATGATGAAGGGTTGCAAACTGTCCTCTGTGAGGTAGAAGCTATTCTGAACAGCAGACCTATCACTAAAGTTTCTGATGAGACAGATGACTTGGAGGCTCTCACACCTAATCACATCCTTCTCTTAAAAGGAAAACCAGTTTTACCACCTGGATTGTTTGAACAAAGAGATCTATACATCAGAAGGAGATGGAGGCAGGTGCAGTATATAGCTGACCTCTTTTGGAAGCGGTGGATCTCTGAATACTTACCTGTGATGCAAGAGAGACAGAAATGGTCCAGAGTAAGAAGAAGCCTCACTCCTGGAGACATTGTCATCATTGCAGATGCTACAGCTCCCAGAAGCTCTTGGACGATGGGCAAGGTTTTGGAGGCTAAACCAGACGCTAAAGGCCTAGTGCGCAAACATCAAAGAAGAGAAGATTCAGTCAAGCTTAAATACATGACACATACCACATACTATTGAGAATATGAGTTTATTCATAGCTCCATTGAATTTTTTTTGTAATTGTGTTTATATTTTGCACAATTAGGGGCCGGAGTGTAGGAGCTATTTCATTAGTTTGATTATTTCATTATTATTATTAGGGCCCGAGCACCGACCGGTGCGAAGCCCTATTGAAATGCAAGGAATTATTAGGGCCCGAGCACCGACCGGTGCGAAGCCCTATTGAAATGCAAGGAATTATTATTATTATTATTATTATTTTTCTTTTTCTTGGGCCGAATGAATCGCATTTTTAAGGGGCTAAAGGTGCTCGGATAGTTGCGAAACTTTGCACACGCCTCAGAAGTGGTGGAAATTAGAGATTTTATGGCTCTTGCGCATGGGTGTGGCAAAATGGCTCAATAGCGCCCCCTACAAAATTCAAAAAAATACTCATCGCTCTACGTTTCAGCTACATGTACCAAATTTGGCAGGCACATGTATCATGTCCAGACTTACAAAAAACATCAATAGGTCCCATGACCTAAACCCAACAGGAAGTCAGCCATTTTGCGTTTATTGTGGCATTTTTGTGCGTTTTTGGCCATTTACAGGGGTCATACTTTAGCGAACTCCTCCTGGGAGGTTAATCGGATCCACCTCAAACTTGCTCAGCGTATATGACAGACCTTGACGATTAAAAGTTTATATAAGCTTGAGTTTTTCGTCCAACGGCGTGGGCGTGGCGAGGCGTCGAATTTCCATGTTTCGCCACGAAACAGGAAGTGCTATGTAACTCGACTGTACATGGTCAAATCTGCCCCAAACTTCACATGTTTGATAAGTGTCATGGCCTCAAGACATCGACATGGCAATATTCAGTTATAGTCATAGCGCCACCTACTGGCAAAACAGGAAGTGGTTTGTAACTCCACTGTACATGGTTACATCTGCCCCAAACTTCACATGTTTGCTAAGTGTCATGGTCTCAAGACATCAACATGGCAATATTCAGTTATAGTCATAGCGCCACCTACTGGCAAAACAGGAAGTAGTTTGTAGCTCGGCTGTACGTGGTCAAATCTGCCCCAAACTTCACATCTTTAATAAGAGTCCCGGGCTGAAGACATCGACATGCCAATATTCAGTTATAGTCATAGCGCCACCTACTGCCAACACAGGAAGTGGTTTGTAACTCCACTGTACATGGTTACATCTGCCCCAAACTTCACATGTTTGATAAGTGTCATGGTCTCAAGACATCGACATGGCAATATTCACTTATAGTCATAGCGCCACCTACTGGCAAAACAGGAAGTGGTTTGTAGCTCGGCTGTACGTGGTCAAATCTGCCCCAAACTTCACATGTTGGATGCCAGTCCCGGCGTGAACACATCTACAGGCCAATATTTACTTATGGTCATAGCGCCACCTACTGGCAACACAGGAAGTGCTTTGTAACTCCACTGTACATGGTCACATCTGCCCCAAACTTCACATGTTTGATGAGTGTCCCAGCCTCAACACATCCATAGGCCAATATTCAGTTATAGTCATAGCGCCACCTACTGGCAACACAGGAAGTGGTTTGTAACTCAGCTGTACGTGGTCAAATCTGCACCAAACTTCACATATGTGATGAGAGTCCCGGGCTGAAGACATCGACATGCCAATATTCAGTTATAGTCATAGCGCCACCTACTGCCAACACAGGAAATGACACGTTCTATACTGAAAATTCTGAGCCGCGTCGATCGGTCAGTGTCCAGTAACGATGCGGCGGCTGCGGCACACCCCGACGTGCGCGAAGTGCGAGGGCCCGATCATCGCTGCTTACAGCTTTAATTCTTTTTCTTTTTCTTCTGCCGAATGATTCGCATTTTTGAGGGGCTAAAGGTGCTCGAAAATTTGCGAAACTTTGCACACGCCTCAGAAGTGGTGAAAAATTATATATTTTATGGGTCTTGCGCATGGGTGTGGCAAAATGGCTCAATAGCGCCCCCTACAAAATTTCAAAAAAATACCCCTCGCTCTACGTTTCACCTACATGTACGAAATTTTGTAGGCACATGTATCATGTCCAGACTTACAAAAAAGGTCAATGGGTGCCATGACCTAAACCCAACAGGAAGTCAGCCATTTTGAATTTATTATGGCATTTTTGGGGGTGACAGGGGGGTCATACTTTAACGAACTCCTCCTAGGAGGTTAATCGGATCCACCTCAAACTTGCTCAGCGTATATAACAGACCTTGACGATGAAAAGTTGGTGAAAGCTTGAGTTTTCGTCCAATGGCGTGGGCATGGCGAGGCGTCAAATTTCCATGTTTCGCCATGAAACAGGAAGTGCTTTGTAACTCCACTGTACATGGTCACATCTGCCCCAAACTTCACATGTTTGATAAGTGTCCCGGCCTGAGCACATCTACAGGCCAATATTCACTTATGGTCATAGCGCCACCTACTGGCCAAACAGGAAGTGCTTTGTAACTCAGCTGTACATGGTCAAATCTGCCCCAAACTTCACACGTTTGATGAGAGTCCCGGCCTGAAGACATCTACAGGCCAATTTTGAATTATAGTCATAGCGCCATCTACTGGCCAAACAGGAAGTGGTTTGTAACTCGGCTGTACGTGGTCAAATCTGCCCCAAACTTCACATGTTTGATGACAGTCCCGGCCTGAAGACATCTACAGGCCAATATTTACTTATGGTCATAGCGCCACCTACTGGCAACACAGGAAGTGGTTTGTAACTCAGCTGTACATGGTCAAATCTGCCCCAAACTTCACATGTTTGATGAGAGTCCCAGCCTGAAGACATCTACAGGCCAATTTTGAATTATAGTCATAGCGCCACCTACTGGCAAAAGAAAATGACACGTTCTATACTCAAAATTCCACGTCCACCGTTCACTGTCCAGTAATGACGCCCCGGCTGCGACACACCCCAAAGTGCGCAAAGGTGCGAGGGCCCTATCATCGCTGCTTGCAGCTTTAATTATTATTATTATTATTATTATTATTATTATTAGGGCCCGAGCACTGACCGATGCGAGGACCTATTGTATTTCAAGGAATTATTATTATTATTATTATTTATTTATTTATTTTTTTTCTGCCGAGTAAATCGCATTTTTGAGGGGCTAAAGCTGCTCGGATAGTTGCAAAACTTTGCACACGCGTCAGAAGTGGTGAACACTTATATATTTTAAGGGTCTTGCGCATGGGTGTGGCAAAATGGCTCAATAGCGCCCCCTACAAAATTTCAAAAAAATACTCATCGCTCTACGTTTCACCTACATGTACCAAATTTGGTAGGCCCATGTATCATGTCCAGACTTACAAAAAACGTCAATGGGTGCCATGACCTAAACCCAACAGGAAGTCAGCCATTTTGCGTTTATTGTGGCATTTTTGACCATTGACAGGGGTCATACTTTAATGAACTCCTCCTAGGAGGTTAATCGGATCCACCTCAAACTTGCTCAGCGTATATAACACACCTTGACGATTAAAAGTTAATATAAGCTTGAGTTTTCGTCCAACGGCGTGGGCGTGGCGAGGCGTCGAATTTCCATGTTTCGCCACGAAACAGGAAGTGCTTTGTAACTCGGCCGTACATGGTCAAATCTGGCCCAAACTTCACATGTTTGATACGTGTCCCAGCCTGAACACATCCACAGGACAATATTCAGTTATAGTCATAGCGCCACCTACTGGCAAAACAGGAAGTGCTTTGTAACTCGGCTGTATGTTGTCACATTTGCCCCAAACTTCACATGTTTGATGAGACTCCCGGCCTCAAGACATCTATAGGCCAATATTCAGTTATAGTCATAGCGCCACCTACTGGCAACACAGGAAGTGGTTTGTAACTCCACTGTACATGGTCACATCTGCCCCAAACTTCACATGTTTGATAAGTGTCCCGGCCTCAACATTTCTACATGCGAATTTTCAATCACAGTCATAGCGCCACCTACTGGCAAGACAGGAAGTGGTTTGTAACTCAGCTGTACTTGGTCACATCTGCCCGAAACTTCACACGTTTGATGACAGTCCCGACCTGAAGACATCTACATGCCAATATTCAGTTATAGTCATAGCGCCACCTACTGCCAACACAGGAAATGACACGTTCTATACTGAAAATTCTGAGCCGCGTCGACAGGTCGGTGTCCAGTAACGATGCCGCGGCTGCGGCACACCCCGACGTGCGCGAAGTGCGAGGGCCCGATCATTGCTGCTTGCAGCTTTAATTATTAGGGCCCGAGCACCGTCCGGTGCGAGGACCTATTGTATTTCAAGGAATTATTATTATTTTTCTTTGTAAAAAAAAAACGCATTTTTGAGGGGCTAAACGTGCTCGGAAAGTTGCGAAACTTTGCACACACGTCAGAAGTGGTGAAAAATTACATATTTTATGGGTCTTGCGCATGGGTTTGGCTAAATGGCTCAATAGCGCCCCCTACAAAATTTCAAAAAAATACTCATCGCTCTACGTTTCACCTACATGTACCAAATTTGGTAGGCACATGTATCATGTCCAGACCTACAAAAAACATCAATACGTGCCATGACCTAAACCCAACAGGAAGTCAGCCATTTTGAATTGATTGTGCCATTTTTGTGCGTTTTTGGCCATTTACAGGGGGTCATACTTTAACGAACTCCTCCTAGACGGTTCATCGGATCCATCTCAAATTTGCTCAGCGTACATAACAGACCTTGACGATCAAAAGTTATTAAAAGCTTGAGTTTTCCTCCAACGGTGTGGGCGTGGCCTGGCGTCGAATTTCCATGTTTCGCCATGAAACAGGAAGTGCCTGTAACTCCACCGTACATGCTCACATCTGCCCCAAACTTCACATGTTTGATAAGTGTCCCGGCCTCAACATTTCTACATGCCGATTTTCAGTCACTGTCATAGCGCCACCTACTGGCAACACAGGAAGTGCTTTGTAACTCGGCTGTACGTGGTCACATCTGCCCCAAACTTCACATGTTTGCTAAGTGTCATGGCCTCAAGACATCGACATGGCAATATTAATTTATAGTCATAGCGCCACCTGCTGGCAATACAGGAAGTGCTTTGTAACTCCACTGTACATGGTCACATCTGCCCCAAACTTCACATGTTTGATGAGTGTCCCAGCCTGAACACATCCACAGGCCAATATTCAGTTATAGTCATAGTGCCACCTACTGGCAACACAGGAAGTGGTTTGTAACTCCACTGTACATGCTCAAATCTGCACCAAATTTCACATATTTGATGAGAGTCCCGGGCTGAAGACATCGACATGCCAATATTCAGTTATGGTCATAGCGCCACCTGCTGGCAACACAGGAAGTGGTTTGTAACTCGGCTGTACGTGGTCAAATCTGCTCCAAACTTCACATGTTTGATGAGACTCCCAGCCTGAACACATCTACAGGCCAATTTTCAATCATAGTCATAGCGCCACCTACTGGCAAAAGGAAATGACTTGTTTTATACTGAAAATTCAGAGCCGCGTCGACCGGTCGGTGTCCAGTAACGATGCCGCGGCTGCAGCACACCCCGACATGCGCGGAGTGCGAGGGCCCGATCATCGCTGCTTGCAGCTTTAATTATTATTATTTTTCTTAGGCCGAATGAATCGCATTTTTAAGGGGCTAAAGGTGCTCGGATAGTTGCGAAACTTTGCACACGCCTCAGAAGTGGTGTAAATTAGAGATTTTATGGCTCTTGCGCATGGGTGTGGCAAAATGGCTCAATAGCGCCCCCTACAAAATTCAAAAAAATACTCATCGCTCTACGTTTCAGCTACATGTACCAACTTTGGTAGGCACATGTATCATGTCCAGACTTACAAAAAACGTCAATAGGTGCCATGACCTAAACCCAACAGGAAGTCAGCCATTTTGCATTTATTGTGGCATTTTTGTGCATTTTTGGACATTTACAGGGGTCATACTTTAACTAACTCCTCCTAGGAGGTTAATTGGATCCACCTCAAACTTGCTCAGCGTATATAACAGACCTTGACGATTAAAAGTTAATATAAGCTTGAGTTTTCGTCCAACGGCGTGGGCGTGGCGAGGCGTCGAATTTCCATGTTTCGCCACGAAACAGGAAGTGCTATGTAACTCGACTGTACATGGTCAAATCTGCCCCAAACTTCACATGTTTGATAAGTGTCATGGCCTCAAGACATCAACATGGCAATATTCAGTTATAGTCATAGCACCACCTACTGGCAAAACAGGAAGTGGTTTGTAACTCCACTGTACATGGTCAAATCTGCCCCAAACTTCACATGTTTGATGAGAGTCCCGGCCTGAACACATCTACATGCCAATATTCAGTTATAGTCATAGCGCCACCTACTGGCAAAACAGGAAGTGGTTTGTAACTCGGCTGTACGTGGTCAAATCTGCCCCAAACTTCACATGTTTGATGAGACTCCCGGCCTCAAGACATCTACAGGCCAATATTCCGTTACAGTCATAACGCCACCTACTGGCAACACAGGAAGTGGTTTGGAACTCGCCTGTATGTGGTCACATCTGCCCCAAACTTCACATGTTTGATAAGTGTCCCGGCCTGAGCACATCTACAGGCCAATTTTCAATCATAGTCATAGCGCCACCTACTGGCCAAACAGGAAGTGGTTTGTAACTCGGCTGTACATGCTCAAATCTGCCCCAAACTTCACATATTTGATGAGAGTCCTGGGCTAAAGACATCGACATGCCAATATTCACTCATGGTCATAGCGCCACCTACTGGCAAAACAGGAAGTGCTTTGTAACTCGGCTGTACGTGGTCAAATCTGCCCCAAACTTCACATGTTTGATGAGACTCCCGGCCTGAACACATCTACAGGCCAATATTCAGTTATAGTCATAGCGCCACCTACTGGCAACACAGGAAGTGGTTTGTAACTCCACTGTACATGGTCAAATCTGCCCCAAACTTCACATGTTTGCTAAGTGTCCTGGCCTCAAGACATCTACATGCCAATATTCAGTTATAGTCATAGCGCCACCTACTGGCAACACAGGAAGTGGTTTGTAACTCGACTCTACGTGGTCAAATCTGCCCCAAACCTCACATGTTTGCTAAGTGTCCCGGCCTGAAGACATCTACAGGCCAAACTGGAATTATAGTCATAGCGCCACCTACTGGCAACACAGGAAATGACACGTTCTATACTGAAAATTCTGAGCCGCGTCGATCGGTCAGTGTCCAGTAATGATGTGGCGGCTGCGGCACACCCCGACATGCGCGAAGTGCGAGGGCCCGATCATCGCTGCTTGCAGATTTAATTTGTTATTTTTGCATTTGTTTGTATTTTATTTTTGTAGACACTAGGGGCACTAAGCACCAGACCAAGCACTTGTTGGGTGAATGGCAGGATTAAGGATAAAAGTATCAGGTGTGTCAATGTCAGGTGATGCACCAGGAAGGGACATGGTTTTTTACCAGAGCAAGAGAGAGGTGGTATGATGAACACATGTATGTTTGCTTTTGAACTGGAAAAATAAAATCAACCTAAACGTGGATCTTGCCTGGACAATGGACTTCTTAAATTGCCTGAGTACAATCCAACTGAAATTGTGCATCAGAGGCCTTTTGTCCTAAGTTTTATTTTGAAGAAAATCCTTTTGACAAATAGCCACTACACTGTGCTTCCTGTCAATCACCTGACACCCACAGGAAGAAATGGAACTCTCCTCCAGGAAATAATTTTGAAAAACATGTCGCTTTACAAACTGTACTGTCACATCCATGTCTTTTTATTTAGGGCATCTTTGTTAGCCTGGACAGCAGGTAATTTCACGCTAGGTTTGACACCGTAAAGTTTGTATTTTAAAACTGATGAAAACTATAAAAAATCCAATTAACAGCATGCATTGCAAAATGATTGTGGGAAATGTAAAGTAGACATAGACAGAAGTAAATGGGACTTTAACTGTAAATGGCACCGTATTGTCCTTTGAAATGCAAGGGTAAGTAAACTTAAATTAAATTAGGTTGCGTTACGTTTGGAAAGTCAATCGGTATCAGCTTACTAACAAAGTACACTAATAAATACAGGGAGGAAGGCAGTGCAAAAGTTGTTTGCAATGGCATGAAGGAAATAATTAAGCAATATCACACAAGAGGGAGTGCTGTTGTACTGTATATCAGCACGGCTGTGATTCGGTCGTAGGCATGAGGCCACAGGCTGAGTGCCGAAGATAATCACAGCCGTGTTTATACAACAGTTGTATAAACAAAGTTATTCATCAAGTAATGGTAATTTGAGACAACAGATGATTTTTGTCTGTTATTTGTCTCCGCCAACAAAAACAGTTCCCTCAGGATTCCACTACCAAGTGTTGCCAAGCAACAGGTAAACTGTTTCCCGACTGCAAGCTAGCTAGCTACTTTGAGGTTAGCACAGACAATTTCAGCTTACTTTCTTCCCAATCTTCCGCCTCGGCCGACCGTTCATAATTAAGGTTAAATGTATCCATATTTGCGCTGTTGCTACTAGGTGCGAATTAAATTAGAGTTTTGTGTGGACGTGTACTGTGAATATCTGGTAAGCATTTGTTTGTTGCACAACACTGTAGAAGTGCTAACCAGCTGGTTAGCTTGCCAGCTACTCAGCTAATGTCAGATGACGTTGTCGTGATCCGCTTTTTATTTCTCCTCACAAGAAGCTCTCCAGGCAGAGCTTTCTCCACACAAAAAAACGCTATGTGTGAACGCAGCCTAGTCAAGGTTACATTAGAACACCTGTGAAGCGGAGTGATACATACAGTACAGCGTCCCAGTGCTGTTATACTGTATATCAGCGCTCATGGAATGCCTCTTGTCCAATCAAATTGCTCGACCGGAACTAACTGTTGTATAATGGTCAGTATGTCAAATGTAATATTTTACTTGTACATGTAAATGTACTTAGTGCATACTATTCACAGAGCTACTGCACTGGAAAAATGTCCATCTTAACAAAACATTTAATCTTTTATTTACTCGAAAAATCTTATTTTTCTTGAAACAAGTGAAACAATTCTGCCAATGGGATGAGATAGTTTCACCTGTTTCCAATGATTTTTTTGTGATATTATCTATAAATTATCCTGAAACCAGTGGAATGATCTGCCTTATTTTAAGATATTTTTACTAGGGTTTGACAGATATGTTTTTTTGACGGTCAATATACTGTTATTTTTTTGATTGAACTTGCCGGTAGCCAAGTTTGTGCCATTTCCATGCCAAGTATTCAGTGTTTCCCCTAGAATTGTATTCTTGTCAGGGTGGAAAAGCCTCTGAAACAGCATTTAGACCATCATGGGACACTGTCCTCTGAAACTCAGGATGATGATAGTAATAATCATAATAATACTAGCATATTCATCCATACTCAAAATGTCTCATTAGAATCAGTTCAGGTTAAGGTCTTCCCATAAACAACCAGTGTAGTATTGATCAATTCTACAATAAATATGTAATCAATCAAACTGCATACCATATCCATCATATCAGAGGTAGACGACAGACTTGTTGATATCCAATTTAAAAAAAAAAAAAAAGTCAGCAAACCAAATATCAGTAGCCCGACGGACCCGGTACCGGGTCCACTCCACCCCCCTAGTTACGAAAAATCGTGATGGAAGATGGTCTATTAATAGAAGATATTAATGTTATACTGTTTTGAAAACATGGGGTCTTCAGCTTTCAGAATCCTTAAACCAAATGTATGTTGTCCAAACTATGTCTTATTACTAAGTATTTTAACAATAAAATCGTACAAATATAAACTTCGTAAATATAAGAGCAAGTTGTGATCAAAAGATCCGGGATAATTTTCTCGTCAGTCTACAATAACATGCTGGAAATTAGAAATTCCAAGCTTTCCAATGACCCTGAACAGGCGTTTTTTCCTAGGGCTAGGGCTAGGGCTTAACAGGAATTGGCTTAACTGTAATTGTTACTTTTTTTCCCAGAACATTCTTTAAAGATGTAAAACTTCATTGGAAACAAGTGAAATATCAATACTGTTGCCATGCGGCAAGCAGGTTTTCAATAGTCTTCTAAGCCTAGGCTGTTTAGCACTGCTGGTTAAAAAAGAGTGTGTGGTGGAGACAGGGGGTAAAGGCCCAGTTAACCCAGGTTAAATATGTACTATGATGTGGTTAACCCTGGACTAAGTGGGATAAAGGGCTTTAGATTTGCTGAGAGTGACCCATCCTTTTAAGTGCAGCCGTTCAGATGATGGAAAGCCCATACTCAGCCCTTCATCTGTCATAGGAGTCTTCAGTACAGTATGAGTTAGGAGCTTTAGCCTGGATTTACCCACACACACACACACAGAGATACACACACACACACACACACACACTCAGGCATGCTGTTTGAACAACCCACTCAGTGGCTCTGAAATAAGATCTCTCTCTCTCTCATTCCCTTTGCCTCTCTCTTTCTATTTTCCCCCCTCTGTTTCTTTCTATTGCGTCTTTCCTGGATAGGGAGACAGCTAGACTTAGCGAGAGACTTGCAGGAACAATATATAAAATAATAAACCTTATTTGTTCAGCACTTTTCTACGATGCTTTTACACAATGCTTTATGGCAATAAAACAATTCAACATGAAAGCACCAATGAGGGAATCAATAAAAAAATGCCAGATATGAATTAAAAACAGGCTTACTGAAGAGTCACACTGGGAAATAAAGAATTAAGTAGACAAATTATATAAAAGCGTGTCTGTAAAAATGTGTTTAAAGAGGTGGTTTAAAAGATGACAGCAATTTCAAAATATGGACGAATGAACATATGAAGAAAACAGATATTAATTTATAGCTTAAACGCTTAAGAAACAGCTTTTAAAAGCATATTCTTTCTCATTTGTTATTGGATAAGTATATTTTCATATTGTATATCTTAATTTATTTTTCTTTGCTTCAGTATGTTCTACTGCTGTCATCCAGTAAATGAATTAAGTAACAAAGCAATGGAGGAATAAGAGAATAAGAGAATAAAACAATTTGGAGCGTCAATAAATTAATGAATAACAATTGAATATCAAAACATTACAAAAACGACAGTTTAAAAAAGAAAAAGAGAATTCTGGTATGTTCATGTTGTGATCGAATTTTGCACATGTAGCCAACTGGTTGCCTAAAGTTGTTCATGGTTACATCACCAGATATCTTTTTTTTGAAGCCTAGGTGAGTCTTTGAACACTTTGAAGTTGTGTTGTTACACCGTTGTAAGTACATTATGTATTAAGTAGATTTTCATCCAGTGCCTACACAGTAATATTGTGTACTTACAAAACTTTTCCATAGGTTAATACACAGGTTAATACACTGGAATAAGGTCACTGTGAAGTCTTACCAAATTTTATTCATGTAGTACATTTCATACAGCAGTGTAACCCAAAGTGCTGAACATGGTTAACCAACTTCATAAAAGGACACAAAAACAGGAGAAGCAACATTTAAACTTGCAATACATTACATATATATTGGATAATATACTGGACGATGCTGCGAGTGAGCAACTGGCGTCACAACACATTTCAGCTATAAAGCCTCGATCTCAAGCCAAAAAAGCAAATGACAAAGCAGTATTATTATTCCAGTATTTACCATGGTGATATATCACCTCTTCACTAGACGTTTCTGTTTCTGTCTCTGCTCTAGCTAATTTACTCCTCTACATTGTCAAAATGTGACTATTTGTGTCAATTACAGGCCAATTCCATGGCTGCTGATAGCGGTCGATAAAACTCAGATTACTTAATGCCCCTCTAAAAAGTGTAAAAAAGTATAAGTACTGTATTTCCTCTAATAGTGGCCGGTAGTCAATGGCCCGGACGCCCGGTGACGCATCGGCCTGGACGCCCGGTGACGCATCGGCGTCGAGACCCCCGCCGAAATCTCGGCCGGATCACCAGGAACACATCGGCGCCCAGCTATCGGCACTGGCTGGAACTGTGCCCCCGGGAAACTCCGGAAAGCATCGACAGTAAGCCCTCGGTGCGCCGAAACCTCCATGCTTGTCTGTGTCTCTCTCTCCGCCGACAGAACAGAGGGCTGTCAGGTGGACTGAGCTCGCGCATATGCATAGAAATAAACGGTGATATGATATAACTGTATAAACAACGGTGGATACCGGTAAACTCCTGGTGCCCGTCTGTAACTGTAGTTTGTAGTAACGTACAAGTGCCACATGATGGCTCGGCCGGTGGAAGTCTCTGGAGCATGCCGTCGTCGATTACCGTAATTATCGTAATGCATTGCAGTAACAAAAAAACGTCTACCTAACGTACCCCAACAGAAGCAGATCAGAAAACAAGTAGGCTTCGTACTAAAATATGAGCAAATATACTTATCAAACAGAGGGAATTAGAAATAAAGGCCTGTCTCTAATATAAGCCTGCTTCCAATAAAGGCCTGGTACCCTCTGCAGTTGAGGTAAATAAAGGCCCAGGCCAATATTAGAGGAATTACGGTATATTTAAAAAGTATGGTTAAGAAACAAAAACAACTTATTCAAACTCATTCATTAACTTCAGCTCTGCCGATACTGTACAGTTCGTTACGTGCCAGTTTTAGCAGGTAATCAGTACATAATTACACTATCTGTTTCTCTCTCTCTTTTCCTTTCGCTCCTTTCTGTCTCTATCTCGCTTGCTTTCTATTTTGTGCTTTAGCGGTTCAATGACTCAGACTGTTTGACAATGCCCACCCCCCCACCCCCCAACCCACACACACACACACACACAAATAGAGTTCGATCTGTTCTCATTGGTGAGACAGTACATTGGAATAGACAGGCCCATCACAACAGCATTAGCCAGCATCATATTAGCATGTCAGAACTGTTGCATATCAACACACTGCTGCCCCACGAACACCAAGTTACACCAACTACTATGTGTTCTCACAGTTTTACTTGAACTGGGAGTTGACATGGCCTTTTATTTGCTGAGTAAAGGCGAATTTTAGAGAGTTCTGCGCCTCTGCATGCAACACAGAACATGTGCTTTATGCCACATTCAAGGTCTGTATCTGCCAACAAGAAAAAGTTGAGATAACTCAGAGTACTGCTGACTTAAAGTGGTAATCCACAAAAATTGTTTTCTCGAGATAATGAGATAATTTGCTTTTAAAATCATTTCAGGAAACATATGATCATTCCGAGAAGCAATGTCAGAGGCAGAGCAGGAGTATATTGATCACCGTCAGCACAGGCTGAAATAGCATTATGCCTTGCTATTACAGATGATACAGATGGAGATCATTTTCTCATTATCTCGAGATAATGACATAAATATCTTGATATCTTGAGAAAACAATTAACTCATTATCACGGGAAAACAGCGTAATAAAATGTATGAATATGTGTCCTCAATGGGCTTCTGTACACAACAATCTTTTTTTTCAAGAATTAAACCTACAATAAGCGATTTCACACCCTATAACCAATCCAGAAACTAACGTGTGCTATGTGGAGATTTAATACATTTAATAATAATACATTTTATTTGTATAGCGCTTTTCTAAATACTCAAAGACGCTTAAATTTCATTGAGACATAATGATATAAATCAATATCCACACAGCTGTGTTGCTGTTTTCACCTCTTTTCTAAAGGTTGTTGTCAAAATCCGGACCGACTCATAGCTCCTCCCAGTCCATTCAGTAGCTTTTCATTTTTTTAAACTAGCTTGTATCCTCCCTCGCTGTTTAAAAGCAGCGCTCTCCCCCTCCCATTCCAGAAGAAAATTCTCGTAATGGCGGAACTGATGAAGCGAGCGAGTAAACTTGTTAAACTAGTAAACTTGCTACCTACCTCTTCACCTTCAGCAACACTTCTCCATAGGTACGTTTAGCTTAGCTATTAGCCTTTATGCACGGTTTGTCCTTTGGAGCCTCCGTAGTGCAGCAGCTTTGTTGTGGTTTATTTACAATGTGTTGCGGTTTCTGTCGCCCTCTAGTGGTCGGAAAATCACTTAGTGCAGCTTTAAGAATAACAGTTGTTCAAAGAAGAGAGGGTAGAGTGCTTCTATTGGATTTCTGTTGTTTGGAGGCATTTGTTGATGAAGCTTACTGTTTGGTTTGGGACTGTAGCTTTACAGGAAACAGAAGGACTTTTTTTTTAATTAAAAACAAAAGCAAAAAAATCAAGTGCATGATTAGTTCAAAAGAACATATTAAATCCAATTTGTTCACCAGGATATCAAACTGCATTTAGAGTTCTTCATTCTTCATTCTTTAACACCATTGTGTTTCACCCCTGCTGTGGCCTTTATCAGAGAATAGCACACCAAACTGCATGAAGAACTGAAAAAGCAGTTTGCTGCGTCTCTCCCTGATGAAGCCCACATCATGGCCAAAACGCATTGTAGTTGGTTTTATGTTCTTTTGAACTATCCATGCAATAAAGGCTTTTTAACTTCTTGTTTGAAGAGTGAATACACAATGTCTTATGAATTAACATCATAGTGAAATGTTTAAATATTACACTATAGTGAAGTTGGGGACCCACTACAGCAGTGGTTCTCAACCTGGGGATCGGTACCCTCCAGGAAGTCACAAGATAATTTGGGTGTTTCATGAAATTATTTATGGGATAGGAAAAAATATATATTTCTACTATACACATTTTTCTTGTGAAATACTGAATAGTTTTCAGACTCTGGGCCTCCTCTGATAATTATCCAAATAAAACAACATGAAAATGGAAAATCATTCTTTGGTTAAACTGTTAACCACTCTGCTTATGCAGCCTGTGATGGGATGAGTAGGCATGGCTTCGTTTTAAGGGGGCATGAGCCAAAAAGAGACAACCACTGTACTAGAGGATTATGGGGCCAATTTCCTCCAGATTTGCCCATTCGGACAATCGGATCCTGATTAGAGGCTTGGTTGGGACTGATGGTTGGCACAGATTATCTGGTAGTGTGAGTAGTTTACAGATTCAGGGTCCTATTTTTGTGCTGGCAATTCCACACAGCTTCCAAGTTTATACAGTGCAAATCATCAGGGGTACAGAAGCACGGACATCCTGATGACATCCTGGGGACGCACTGGACGCAGTAGATCACACAGCTCCATTGTAAAGTTCTCTCTCCACTCTAACCCTTGGCACCGTATCCACATCCAAAAACAGCAAGTTGCCGGGAGTGCAATAACTACCTGTGTCATCTCCTTTTTTCCAACAGGTTTCCCAAGAGTAGCGCCTGAAACATTGCATTTTTAATTGCAATAGAGATAGGCCTATAGCTGCAATGGTGGTAGAGCAGAATCATGGCTGTAGGAAACAAGTTACTGTTTTGGGAAAAAACTCAGATTTCCACAATTCTCTCTGGATAATCGAAATAAGTAATTCAGTCATGTAAACTGGGGAGTTATCAGTTCATACAATCATATAGACATCTTAAACAGACTGTTGCCTTCTCGCAGTAATAGTGGCATTATTGTGCGCATGTAAACGTAGGCTACAGGCAACCAACAAAATAATGGAAGCACATTTTACTGTACTGCAAAGGTAGTTGTAACAACACGTGTGGTTATTGTGTGAATTATTATCTTCAACATAAAACCGTTGGTGCGAATCATTACACACGGAGAACATGGTGATTTCAATAGTTTCCTCTTGGGAGAAGCCGGTCTGTACTGTCCTCTCCTTTACCAAACTGTCAGCGCTCCATGGAGTGGAGGGCAGTGCTTTTAAAGGGGATGAGAGGAGCTGATTTGATTGGCCATGATTGACGCTAACCTCTACCACACCTACTGAAAATGCATTCCTCTTAATCCACCCCCCAAATCATTCATTTTGTCCATTTTATTTTAAATGAATCTATCATTCCCCACACTTGACCACAGGTATTACCTTTTTGGTGACAGTAGAATTCGCAGAAAGTCGCAGAAATTGGAGTCCATCACCAAGCCCAAGTACTATTTACCAGTTGAAACCTGAGGTGAGCGGTATTTGGCCGTGAACACGCTTTTTCAAAGGTTTGGTTGCAGCAGGTACGCGTCTCCTCCAAACTCTGCTCCTGTCGTTTTGGACCTGGTGGGTTTTGTGGCGCTGCCTTGGGCTTTCTTTAGTCGTGCTGCGCATTACGTCAATGTGAAAACAGCTCTTGAAACAGGCTTTATCTAAGCAGAGCTCTTGGACAAGATGATAAAAGTCTCACTGCTCTGTTCTCCGGACGTCATCCTCTGTTTCAAAACAGGCTCCTCATACTCTTCTTCAAGAGCAAGCAGAGCGATCACTAACTTTCTTCTCAATTTTAGTTTTTTGGCAACGTTATCCCCTCTGTGACATCCTGGGACCTTTGTTGCATTTCATCCCCTTCTGTCTTTCCAATCTTTCCTTTCTCTTCATGGTAAACTGTCTAATCTAAAAATAAGATAAGATGTAACACTCATTGTGCTTGTGATATTTTATTCTCTTTGTTACTAATGACACTCACAGCTGCGCTTTGCATTTCAGCAGGACAAAAAAGCTTCCAATCCGATCATGGCCTTTTCTACTAGTATTTACCTTCTAAAAGCTGAGGTGAACAGTATTTCCTAGTAGTATTTACCATCTGAAAGCTGAAATGAACTGTATTATCTAGTAGTTAGTGCTTACCAGAAAGACAGTAACTGATAATAGCCATGGATACCATTTCTTTTTAGAATTACTTGGTTCCTGATATTCTCTCTACCCAGCTCTGCGCTTTGGGTCTCAGCTGAGTTTGGTGCGCAGCTGCACTTCTTGTTGTTGTACTCTATTATTTAGTACACAGTGGCATCAGTCTCATGGTTCCCTACCAGGAGATTTAGTGTGTGTGTGTGTGTGTGTGTGTGCAAGGCATTAACACTGACAGGGTTAGGGGTTTGATTCCTAATCTCATATTGAAAAAGTATGCACTCACGATACTGTAAGCCACTTTGGATAAATGTTCACCTAATGGCAGTTACATTATGTTACGTTATGTATGTTACATTATGTTTTTGGGGCGTGCCGTGGCATTGCATTACCATATGTTACCTTACATCATGTTGTTTTATTTATCTGTCTTTTCCCCTGCCTCTGCCTCAGGGCCCATGAGCAAGACCTGACTAAGAGACATGAGAGGGAGTTGGGGGAGATGAGTGCAGCCCATCACAGAGAAACCCACATCATGCTGGCGGACTTCAACAAGGCCCAGGAGGTCCTCAAAGACAAGATCTCTGCTCTACAAATACTGTAAGTGTGTGTGTGTGTGTGTGTGTGTGTGTGTGTGTGGCAGTAATGACATTTGAAATTTGACCCATTAGACTGGAATAAATCGTTTATCTAAAGATTCTAAGGCAAAGTAATCCAAAAGTAACTGAAAGTAATAAGATTATGTTATTGAGTTGGAATAATCCAGTGGGTTATATTAGTGATTTGATTATTAAGCAGATAATGTTGTACAGTACTGATTTATTCAGTGGGTCTTCTCTTAAACTCAGATAGATTGGATGGAGCAACACTGCCATCTAAGCACTGAGAATAGGTACTTAAAAATGGAGCAGAATATAGAATAACATAATAATTATGTTATAATATAATAACAACAATAATAGTCATATTGGCATAGGCACAGCAGACAATATGCATAATTATAAACAGCAAGGCCTTTATGCTCCTTAATGTTTGTTTCCTTGTTTCTTTCTTTGTTTCTTTCCTTCTTTCTTTCTTTCTTTGTTTCTTTCTTTCTTTCTTTTTGATTTTATGGGTCTGTCACCAAGCTATATCACAGACCGTTCAACCCCATATGAGCAGGATCAGAGCTCCTTATTGGCTCTGATCAACCCCCCCCCCCATTGGCTGTTCCAAAGTCTAGATAAAAAACAAGAGGCCCCTATTGGCTGTTGCAAAGTCTAGATAAAAAACAAGAGGCCCCTATTGGCTGTTCCAAAGTCTAGATCGAAAACTGATTTGGGACTGTTCACTTTCTTTCTTTCTTTCTTTCATGCTTTCATGCTTTCATGCTTTTCTGTGTTTTTGTCCAGGTTGGAGGGGACAGAGGACAAATTCAGGAACAGAGAGAGCCGACCGGAAGACCTTCAGATCATAGCAGAGCTCAGAGAGATGGTCACTGAGAGAGAAGCCCTGGTCAAAAAACTAGTGGTGAGTTGACTGACAAATGGAAGAAAATAGGGATAGATGAAGAGTGAGGGACCCTTGTCACTTTTTTCTACGATGCAGAAATATAGAAATTCAGGAGTAGTCAACTGCTGGCCTTCAGGATTTCTTCAGTTATTCTCAATTCATAAGAAAAGACAATTAAAAAAGACAAAATTACTACTAAAACTGTCCATGAGTACCCAAACATTTAAAAAAAAAAAAATTTTAATTTGTTTTTTGAGGTTTTCAAAATTAAAGTCAGTGGTAGAGACTACTACTAAGAGGCCAATATGGTGAAATATCACTTTAGTTCCCACTGGGGTGATTGTGTTTGTATGTGTGTCTAGGACAGATAAGTGCAAATCTAATTTTAAGTATTTTGTGTGAAATTGAAGCATTTTTAACTTAAAGGGACACCTTGACATTTTAAATTTTGGTCTATGTTTCTTCACTAGGAACCTGTAATAATGTCATTACACACGTATATTGGAACAAAGGCTTGTTAGCGTTGTTAATGTTTTCCTTTGAAACCAATGGGTACCTTTCGTCTCAAGATAGCTGATTAGCCTTCATCTGATGTTTCCTTTTGATTTTCATGAGAATTGGTAATACTGCTAACACAAAGGCTTTAGTATGCCCGCCTGAATTATTTCTTGATATGTTACAATTGTCTGGTGGCAATAACAGACTAAATTTCAAAATGTGAAAATATACCTTTAACTCAGCAGACCTGAACTGATTTTAAGTTTTATCATCCTATCTTAGTGTATCATATTGTATTGTATCATATATTGTGTTGTGTCATTTCATATCAGACTGTATTGTATCACACTATATCATATTGGACCAGATCAGATCAGATCAGATTAGATCACATCGTTTTTCAGCAAGGCTTCAACAAGGCTGATTCTTATTGGTCAACAGTCTAAAAATGAATAATCTGTTTTCTTATAGGATGACAAGAAGTTCTACCAGTTGGAGTTGGTCAACAGAGAGACGGGCTTCAACAAAGTCTTCAATTCCAGCGCCAACGTTGGCGTCATCAATCCCCTTATCAAGGTGAGTGGTCTCCATACCGCAACTCTAGATATTTAGGACTCTGGGTATACCGTGTGGTGTGATCCACCCCTGCGTCAAAGAAGTCACAACCCTAGATATGTAGGATCTTGGGTGTTTGTGCCATCATCAACTCTCTTCATCAAGGTGAGTGGCTTCCATATCAAGTCCCTAAATATGTCGTGCTTTGGCTGTAGAATGACAAAAATCCCACACAACCACATACGCATGAGAAGCCATAGATATACAGGACTCTGGGTTTTGACAATGATGGTACAGTAGTGTTCTCTACTACCTTATTGTGAGAACTTGGATATATAAGACTCTGGGTGTGCTATTTTGAATGCCCTCCACTATACTACACTACACTTCTAGTTTATGATGCATGTACTGTAGGTGTAAATGAACATCGATTGGTTGTCAGAGCCATAGATTCTAAGTGTTGTAACTTCTAGGTGTTGCATGCTAAGCACCCTACACTACACCACTACCAGTGTGATGCATGTATAGTACATATGAACACTGACTCCTAGTTTCCACAACTCCTCACACTGCTGAATTAGCTGAAGGATAGCAGCTGTGCGACAACTTAGGCTGGGGACACACTACACGACTGAACAAACTTTGAGATGATTGGACATCACACACTTAATGACTGACATTCGCAGATTTTTTTTTTTTTTTTTTTTTTTGCACACACATACAACGAGTTATAAATTTGGGGAACACACACACTTGATGACCAGTTGCATTTTGGGGAACACACACTTGGCGACCAGCTGGATTTAGTGAACACACACTTGATAACCAGTTGCATTTTGGGGAACCCACGCTTGATGACCAGTTGGACTTTGGAGCGCACACACACTTGACAACGAGTTGGATTTTAGGTGCACACTTGATGACCAGTTGGAATTGGGGAACACAAGCTCAATGACCAGTTGGATTTGGGGAACGCACATTTGACAAGTTGAATTTGGGAAACGCACACTTAACAAGTTGAATATGGGGAACACACCTTTGACAACCAGTTTGATTTGCGTAACATACACTTGACAACCAGTTGGATTTGAGGAACTCACACTTGATGACCAATTGTATTTGGGGAACACACAGTGGATGACCAGTTGAATTTGGCAAACACACACAACCTGAGCAAAAATCATGCAAAAAACACACACTGTCACACAACTAAAACACACATGGAGTTAGAACAACTTGCTGCTGTATTTTTTCCCTCTCATGTCGTATTTCCAGTCTCTGCTCAGATGTCATTCGCAGCTGTAGCTAAAAGTCATGTAGTGTGTCCCACGCCTACTTTCACGGGTACCTTAAACCACATCCCCTCCAACCCCCCTTTGAAAAAAAAACAAAACATCAACCCTCATTTTGCATGTAGTCACAATAAGACAACAATGTTACCAACCAATAACAACCATTTTACTTGATCTTTCAATATTGTAGAGCCCTAATTGAGATTTTTTTCCCACTGCTTTTTGTGGCACCTTCTTGATTTGACATTAAAAATTCATATTAATCTGTCATCTGGGCTCACATCGAGAGCCCTGACACTCATTTAGGGTTACTGACTGTTTGAAAATGTGGTGGTCAGGCTTCCCTTTGGTTTACCTTTAGATTACAGAGTGGGCCTTTTGTGGATGCCACTGGGTGTCCAGCCATGTTACAAAAACTCTGTAGTCAAGTTCCATGATCATCCCTAGTGTTCTATACCAGCTGATCTTTAGCATATTGGACATCCCATATTGGTGAGGTTGTGGAGGGAATTGGTACATATTTTCCAACCACTACTTGAGTAAAGAAAGAGCTGTGACGTATTACCCATTGAACAAGCAAACTCTAGCTCTGGACCCATCCAGAAGGAATAAGGCTTAATTTCAGCATGATCACATCCGCTCCTCCTTCCCCTTCCTCTTCCTTCCCCTCATGCCTGTGTTGCTCGCTGTGTCATCATCTGTTTTTAAGCTGGACCTACTGGGCTCTTGTGCATGCGTACACCGGACATTTTGGTTCCCCACAGTCTAGTGCCAGTAAGACAAGGACACCGCAATCATGTCATCACATTGAGGATATGTGGCATTCATGGGACTAGCATTGCTATTATTACAAGGATCAAGGACACACCGAGAGAAAAGAACACATGAATAGGCACTGGCACACTTTGGTGACTGCTGTATTCTTACAGGACTATTCCAGCATGATTGGAGTTTTTTTTTCATCCACTTAATTCTGACTGTTTTTACATGCATATGCCATAAATAACCATATTTTAAAAATATTTTTGCCATACCTCTTAGGCTCATTCACTCCCATTCAATTCAAAACACCATAATAAACAACTCCCAGGACAACTCCCAGGACTTTTACATTTTGAAAGAAGTTCCATTAACTCTAAGATTCATATTAATGCACGGATTCAGGAACACAGCGAGAGCTGAGACGAAACACTTCCGGGTCACTACATGTCCGATTTCTGCATTTCCTCTCCAAAATACATGTTTCAACCAATGGCTGACATTTTCTGCGCTTATGTAAGGACCTACCTTCTGTCAGTCACAACCCAGTCAAGCCAAGTGCAAACCAAAGAAAGACACTTCCGCCAGCTGTAGTCCTTAGAATGAAACAGGAATTAATAATAATAATAATAATAATAATAATAATAATAATACATTTTATTTGTAAGTGCTTTACATATACTCAAAGACACTTTACAACAGCTAGGGGAAAATAAAATGAATATAAAAATACATAAAAACATTGATACAAAGTGATGATGATAAATGAAGATGATAAAAATAAAAATAATGACAAGAGTGTGCATTTCAGTTCTGGAGAGGCAGTGGGAGTCAGATATTGTAGGCCTTTTTGAAAAGGTGGGTTTTGAGTCTATTTTTCAATGAAGTTTCTGATGTGTGAAGGGAGGGAGTTCCAGAGGGTAGGGGCAGCAATGGTAAAGGCTCTGTCCCCCAAGGTGCGGTGCTTGGTCTTGGTGATGGGGGTCAGGAGGTTGGCATCAGCTGATCTGAGGTGGCGGGTGGGGGTATGGCGATGGAGAAGGTTTGTCAGGTATGAGGGGGCAAGATTATTGAGAGCTTTGTATGTTATGAGGAGGATCTTGAAGTGGATTCGGTGCTGTATTGGGAGCCAGTGAAGGTGTTGAAGGATGGGTGTTATGTGTTCTCTGGAGCGGGAGTGGGTGAGCAACCGGGCAGCTGAGTTCTGAACGTATTGTAGTTTTTGGAGGACGGTGGAAGGGAGGCCATACAGGATGCTGTTGCAGTGATGTAAATAGGTGCGGGTCCTGCGTCTCTGACGCGTTAAAATCCGAAAGGACGCAGTAAACTCACTATCGACGCGTCCAGGGGACGCACCCTATTTTTTCCTAGAAAATAGTCTCAATCATCGCAGGAGAGACTTAATGCCCTTGCTGGGCCTGCATCCAATGCTACTTTCGCCGCACAGATTTCATTTCAACAAGGCTACAAACTTCGTAATTGGTAAATAAACTCACGTGGATGCTCATGTCGATGATGACCCGATGATGCTTTACCGTCCAGGGGACGCACCGTGTTGAAAAAAAAAAAATCCACCGGCCGCGATTTTCTCACCGTCTGCGCATATATCTCGCGCATATCTCCCGTTTTGTTCAGTCTCAGTGAGTGAAAGGAAAACGTTTTAAAATGCCACCAAAGAAAAAGATCAAACATATTGCTGGCCAACAAACTATTGCAGGTAGGGATATACCCGAATCCGAATCCGTTACTCGGGAAAGCACAGATAGGCTAATGCGATGGAAACAGATATTTCTTCTACCCGAAGTTGCTCGTTATTATTCGGGGGAGAAAAGCCATGATTGACATGTCTGTGCGTCAGCCACTATGTTTCTTCAAATCGATTCATATCATTGTGGATGGCCACAAGATAAAAATGCCCATTCTGTTTGCAACATAGGACTTTGATTTCACTAACTAGTCGTTTCATTTACTACACATTAGAGGTCTGCAACCCGACCAGAACCCGACGGGACCCGAGACTGTCTTAGCTTACATTAGCTTTGTGCTTGTTAGCTTTAGGGAAGTAGGCTAACGTTACTCCTGGATAGCATGACAGAGCGAGACGACGTCAGTATTGGGTAGACTGGGAGTAGTTGGTAGTAGCCTACTCAACCTGTTGCTGTAACTCAGTCTCAGTAAAAAACAAGGAGCGCCACCCAGTGACTTAATCTGTTACTGCAACCAAACAATGTTCCAAAAGCATAGTAGGCATATTTGTGACTGTTATAACTGTATGTCGGGCTTGGGTCAGGCTCGGTTGGTTTTTTTCATGTGTGGAAAAAAGCACAATGTTTTATCTCTCTCTCTCTCTCTCTCTCTCTCCCTCTCTCTCTCTCTCTCTGCATGGGAAACATACGTTTACATTGCCAAAGCAAGTGTGAAATAAAAACAAAAAATTTACGTACAATTAAAGATATACTAGAATAAAGAAATGTGTAACCAGAGCTGTGTAACATTGCAATCAAATATATAAATAGGAGTAGGTAAAATTAACTTAAAAATACAAACAGAAAAATTGTGCTTTTGCTGTTAAAAAAAAATTATTATTGGGGACCCACTCAATTTCCCAGGGACCCACTCAAATTACCATCTGTGGGTCCCGGGGACTCACTACATTGAATACCTATTTACATCACTGCTGTTGCAGTAGTCCAGTCTGGAGGTTATGAAAGTGTGGATGAGTGTTTCAGCAGCTGAGAAGGTGAGGGTGGGCCGAAGTCGAGCAATATTGCGGAGATGAAAAAAGGACGTTTTGGTGAGGTTGTTGATGTGCGACTTGAAGGAGAGGGTGGGATCCAGAGTGACGCCAAGGTTTTGGGCCGGGGGGAAGCTGTGACTGTGTGACCATCGATGTTGAGTGAGAAGTCCTGGGAGGAGGGGAGGAGGGATGATGATGTTTTCCGATTTATTGCAGTTGAGCTTGAGGAAGTTGCTGTTCATCCAGGTTTTTATTTCAGTGAGGCAATTCGTGAGGGTGGAGAGAATGGCAGGGCTGATGGCTTTGGTGGAGATGTAGAGCTGGGTGTCGTCGGCGTAGCAATGGAACTGTAGTCTGTGGCGGCATATGATGTGACCTAGGGGGAGCATGTAGAGGATGAAGAGGAGGGGAGCAAGCACCAAGCCTTGGGGGACACCACTGGGGTGGTGTCGGATTTGCAGTTATTGATGGAGATGCAGTGAAATCGGAAAGGTAGGATTTGAACCATGAGAGTGCTGAACCAGTTATGCCAATGCAGGATTGCAGGCGACTGAGGATTAAATAATTCAAGCTACATTTTATACATTTATGGCTTTAAATTGCTGCAATCTAAAAGGTTACTACTACTATTTAGACATTGGTTGTTTCAAAATATTTAATTTATCTCATAACATGATAAAAGGACTGTAAAATGAGCTACAGTGTTGTAAAACAGTAAGGGAATGGGGGAAATGAGTAAAAACTTCAATCATGCTGGATTGGTCGTTTAAAGTATTGGTCCTATCAACAGAATGTAAAAATGTTGGAACTTATCCTTATGTACCATTAATTTCCCTTATTCATTCGTAATACCATGGTTGTCACTACTGTAGAATCACAGGATATACTCCAATGCTCTGGTTGCTCTGAACCGAAAGACCCCAACCGTTTTCTCACTATTAATTCTCACCTATTTTTTTCAGACACAGAAATGCATAGGCCAATTCATTGTTTACTCATCTTTTGAAAAAATGAGATTCAAATCCTATGCTCTCACAAGTATTAAGGGCAGTTTATAGTACAGCGATTTATGATTGTCACCACCGGCGATGATCATATTCTATCGTCGGTCGCAATGACATGTTGTTTATACTTCCAGTGACAGGCGATCTGTCATCGTTGCAATGGTCGTTGCGCCCATCGCTGAGACTTACATTGGATTGAACTTTGACCCCATCGCTGGCTCAGTTGTCATGACAACATTATGGAACTCTCTTATCCTAACGTTGATTAATTCTCTGAGCTCAAATTAAACGGTAATCAACAGCTCTGGAAGACCGTACTTTTGTAATAGACTGTAGAATAAAACATACACTGAGGAGACAATTTATGCTATTTATCTAGACCTGGATAAAGACAATAGATTTATTTGAATGAAACTTCTTATTTAAGAAGAAAGAGTGAAAAATAACATTGCAAAAGCAGTTACATGTAGGTACATTAGGCTATTCTGCAGACTGGTTTACAAACTGTATTTTACTTTCAAATGGTTAAATTTTCAATTAGTGCAATTCAGAAAATATATTTTGTTACATGGCGTTATTAAAAGCAGACTGCAGCAGCTGGTTGACGCGCGGTGGAGTCTGTAGGCTCCGACTCGCTTTCAGAACGGACACAACAATAAACTTCACAACCTGGGAATATTTGCATTACTTTTAACTGATGGAAGAAAAGGGTAAGAACATTACTGTTACCTGTACATCTGAGAACTGAAAGCACTTGCCAATGTGTTGTGAGCGCTTTCTGCTGTTTATTTTTTAGACTAGACATGATAAATCAAGGCTGCCTCTGTGATCATACTAGTTTACCATAAAGACGATCAGACCCTGAATAAATGAAAGCTGCTTGTTTTAGACAGTAGATAACAGATAAGTAGATAACAGCAGTGTACTCGGTGATGATTTCTATAGCCTACTAGTGAGAACATCACCAGAAGACATAAAGGTTGTTAAGTTTTTAAGCGGGTAACTTGAAAGCACTCGACTGAGTTACTTTTGATAAAGACTAACTTAATAAAGTAACTAGTTGCTATTTAGAACTATAGTAACAAAGTAAAGTAACTAGATGAAAGCAAATGACTGAACCTCTGCGATGCGTTCTATAATCGCTCTAGTGTTTATACTTTTTATGAGCAACAGCGTCCAAAATCAAAGTTGAGCGATGATGGAATGTTGGTGACTTTGTAGAGATGTCCATTGGGCGATCATAAATCGTTGTACTATAAACTGCCCTTTAATCAGATAGATACATAAAGCATGAAAATATAACCTCAAATAACGCAATGGGGTGTTCGTAATTCAGCTTTTTGATCAACTTGTTTTGCGACGAAATTGGTAGCAGTTACAGTACATTGTTTTAAACACTCACACTGCCAAGTGGCAACTTTGCACGTTGGCGGCCCCAAATGGCAGCGGGAGTTAAATGTTTACATTTTGAGGACTTCATTACCCGGAAATCCCATAAGCTGACATCAATAAACTATATGCCTTCTTCTTAGTGTAGGGTGGAGGTGGTGAAGTGGTTCAGCCATCCCTGGACGGAACACTCACTCACTGCTGTTAGGAGACACTTTTCACCCTTAAGTTTTGATTAGTCACTTCCTGTGTGGAGAAGATTTCCCACCAGTGACCATACCGACACCACAATTTAATATGGCCAAATAGGGCGAATCCACAGGGTCTCACTTCACTGGGGAAGCTCTTCTCTGTTGCCACCCCACGTCATGATTTAGGCTGATTAAACAGTGTAGTGTAGCGCCTATTGCAGCTCTAAGCAAGTTCTGTTGAGTTTTGCATCATTTCAAAAGCATAAATTTAGCAAAAGCTAAATACTGAACACAATTTAAACTGCTGCCAGTCTTCTCGTTGCACACTAAGTTGATCATAAAGGTGATTTGCTAAAATGTCATTGTATTGTAATATAAAATTACCTCCCCAACCCTGCCTTTCTATGTGTGTCTATAGTTAAAAACAGGCAGCCAATCAGGTCACCGCTTCACCAGCTTTCCTAGCCAATCGGCTCTTCGATTTGTCAGCCCTCCTACCATGAATCATGAGGGAGAGGAAGAGGAAGGACAGGAGGTGGAGGAGGTAGGACCAGGAGGCCGCTTTGCGCCTCCTCGCTCCCCCCTCCAGAGGCCCGCGCCCCGAGTTAGGAAAGCCCTGCCTCTGTTCAGCCCTCCTCCTCCTCCTTCTCCTCAGCATCCTCCTCTTCCTCCTTCTTCTTCTCCTCATCCTCCACATCATCCCCTGCCAAGCCTTGCTCTTCCTCATGCTCCTCATCCTCAGAAACCCCAGGTGCAGCATCAGGGCCTACAGAGCTTTAGGAGGTGAGAACTAATCTGCCTTTCTGCCACAGCTGCCGTCAATTCACTTTCGGTTCACTTCATTCAGGGAGTGGATTTTCTTCACACTTCGCATATAAGGAGGGCAAGTTCATTGCGCTGTGAGAAAAGGCTTTACTTCTCCATAGGGAATTTCTTATATAATTGTATTACTGAGATGTTACATTGAATGAAATATGACAGAGATTTCATTTCCTTAAAGAAAATCTTATTTTATTGATTGTAATTACTGCGGGCTGCTGAAGACAGAAATTAAGTATTTACAATGCTTTATTGCAATTACCTTTAGATCAGAGTTTATAGATCAGAGTTTATAACCTTACCTATTCAAAAATAACTGTTCTAGTAAAGATCATGCAGTTAATTGTCTATCAGAGCATAATATGTATTTGTCAGTGGGAAACAACACTTAATTTGTATTTCTCACAAACAAACACAACCAGCAGTGGCACTAGTTGTCACTTCCTTTTCGGTATGACAAGGTTGTCATGTTGATCCCATTATGAAATAACTGAGCTTTGGCAGGGTTGTCGGTCTGCCTATTAAGAAATAACTGGGAATGAATTCTACAGCATTAGCTTGTGCAGTTTCTATTGTCATTTTGAATTGACTGAACTGAAACTGAATTGACCCCAGCCTGTTTCCTGCCCCAAGCTCCCACTCTCTCTGCCCCCCACCTCACTCCTTGGTTGTCTCTCCTTCTTATCCTCACCCCTCTCCCTAAAACTCAAAATAAATGGGTTTATTTCTTTCAAAGACCGATATTGGCCTTTGGTTAAAGATCAGATATCCAATATCCACGTCCACCTCCCATATGATGGAGGTTCCTTTTTCTAAAAGGTACCTTTGTCTGTAAAACCTGCAATGAAATCTGCCTCACCATGTCTTATGGAGCTGCTAACCCACCTAAAAATTTCATTTGTATGGGTTTCAATGAACCACATTAGTGTCCCATGGTCTAATTTCTGTTTCAGAGGCTTTTCCACCAAGAATAAAACTGATGGAAACACTGTAACCTTGATGAAATTGGTCATATTTTAAGATATTGGCTATCGGCAGCTTCAGTTAAAAAATATCGGTATCGTCTTTCAAAACCCCACATTGGTCGATCTTTAAAATAAACCCTTGTCACATGCGTCTCACCAAAGCTCTTGGCACTAAATTAAGTGATTCCTTGGCATTTTGACTTTAGTCAGCTATTTTGGTACAATGGGTACCTTTAGCAGCAAGCTAGTGTTGAGGAAAAAAGCTGTCAAGCTGTCTTTGCTGTGTTGTTCCGTATTCAAGTTTTATTATTGAATATATACTGTATATATAAATGGTAAACAGCATACAGAGATAGTCTGTCTGAGTAGGCTGAACAGACAGACAAAGCTAGAGCAATACAGCAGAAGTCCATGGGAAGATGGTGATAAGAGAGTGAGCTAACGCTTATAAGAACCTACAGTTACGGAGGGCATAATGTTACTATGAATCAAAAGTGAAAATTACTGGATGGACAGTGGGCAAGGAAAACTACTGAATACAGAGTATAAGCTAAAGCAATAGTAATATGTGCATTTACAGGTTTGTCTCAACGCTAGCTCGCTGCTAAAGGAAGCAGCACACAATGCGATCAATGCTAACTAGCCGTTTTTGGTACCGTGGTGTGGAAGGTATCCTCACCACCCTGTGACAGGTGTCTGGTGATTAGAAATAGCAGAATAAACTTGCTATTTTTAACCCCCAGCCAGCACCACCTATCACAATATGGAGAAGACACAGTCTAGTAGTATTGTTTAGCGGTCCTTGTTATAGGCAATAGGTACAACTAGTGATAAGCTAGCTTCCTGCCAAAGAGATCCACTGGTTTCAGAACACAAAGCTAACATGCTAACAAGCCGATTTTGAGTAACAGATGTACCGTGTTGTGGAACGTATCTTCCCTAAATTGTATAAATTTGTCAAGGTATCCCTCACCCCACTACAACCATCCTCACCATCATCACTCAAGTTCTAGACTAGACACAAAACACAATAGATCACGTTTGGATTTTAGAAGTGATGCATATTGCTGTGTCTGCTATGCTTGTCTGCTCTTGAGGTTAGCACTGTAATGCAACATCGGAATGGCATGTCAGCTCACCTAAAACTGGCATGACACTGGTCTGATCAGTACATGGAGGAAAGAAAAACAAGGGGTGGACACTAGCATCACAGCAAGACACAACTGAGGTTCCATACAACACATGCTCAATGAGAATTTATATATCAAATTCTTGGTAATACAGCATGCATTGGAGAGAGACAGGAAAAGCACAAGCGAGAGGAAGGTGATGTGAACAAAGGTCAGAGGTGGTCAGAGGAGTACCAAAATAGTACCAAAATAGTAGAAGTAGGTTTACTTTGTTGTAGAAGTAAAATTACTAGCATACAAAAAGTACAAAAAAGAGAGTAATTGTAATTTGTTACTACCAGTCATCACAAAGGTTGTGAGCATGCTTGTTACATAATACATGCTTTAAGACCTCTTTCTCATCCTAAGTGGGTTAAACACTCCACTGTCAATACATCAAACCCCAGTTTTTTGACTTTGGTGAGAAATCTGTCCATTCCTTTGTTTTTCCTTCTAGAGTCAATGGGATTGAAAACAGTGATTTACCTCTGCTGCCCATAATCATTTAGGCTTGTCTCTCCCAGAGCTAAAGATAGAAAGAGTTTGGCCAGGATGTTGCTGCCCCTTTTCCAGATCTACCAAGTGTTGGCTGTAAATATCTTGTTCTGGCTGTTCCATAACACCACCATACATGGAAAACAAGACCAGCTGCCATAAAATCACCAGGGACTTAGAAACAACCATGGAGCAGGGTTTTTGTTAGCCTGAATGGGCCCTAGATGTTGCCATCAACCATTTGCATTTTCTCGCATCTTGAGTCTGAGCGTGACCCATTCAAAACCTTGGAGGAGACCTTGACCACATACCGTAATTCAAGAAGCGGCTGGCCTCCTCTCTGAGTATATACAAGAGGTGAAAAATAGACAGTGGATGTTTGATTTTGTTGTTAAAATCTACTTTGAACTTTGAACAGAAATATTCAGTTCCATAACTCCATGGCCAAGTCCATTCATCCCACTGTCCAAGCAATGTTCTCCACAACCATGTGGCACCTCTAGCAAGTCAAGACCAAAATTCGAAGGAAGAGTGATACACTTATCAAACAAACCCAACAAACCCAATAATTAACCTATATGGTACAGATTATGGTATTGTATATTAGCATTTGATATTAGCATATCACTCATATTTTTAAATTTGGCGTGCTAGAGACCACATGAACATGGTGAAGTTTAACAATTCATCAATTTGCTGGGGACACCCTGGAACCCCCTCAAGGACCCCTGGTGGTCCCCGGACCCCACGTTGAGAACCACTGTGCTAGAGACCACATGAACATGGAGAATGGTGCTTGTTGTCGTAGGGTGAATGATGTACTTAGACATGGAGTTTTCCGTTTCTGAAACATTCTAAGCTGATTTTAACAATGGAATTCAACTTTTGAGTGTCTATTTTTCACATTTGTTCTGAATACTCAAGGAGGAAGCCATCAAATCAGATCCCGTTGCTGACCAGCCGCTTCTTGCTGCATGGTATGTGATCAGGATTTCCTCCAAGGTTTTGATTGGGTTGTGTTTGGTCTTAAGATGCAAGTAAGTGCAGTTGAAATTGCAGTGACATCTTGAGGCCATTTGGACCGAGGTTTTCAAGGTCCCATAAAATGGAAACTGCACTATCCAAACTCTGTTTGTCTATGGCTCTGCATACAACTCTCTATATGTTTGTGGATGGTTGGATGGTTGTGTATAACTGTAACAGTATCTGTATGTGTGTCTGTATTTAAAATGCTTCCTTGGATGCAATGTACATTTGAGTGGTTCATTTTCAAAATGCTTTATATCCATTCTACAAGAAAACATTACCTTAAGTTCGACTTTCAGTAGCTCTAAAATCTAGATGATCCAGTCTGTTAAAGGGTATGTTTGCGATAAACAAGACTTAAGTTACCTATTGTCATTTAAAAAGTACAATAATTAGTTTTAATTTTGTGCAATCAGCCTTTGTGTAATTAAAGGTGTCACTTTTTCCTCAATGGTGGATTGTGAAACAAAATTATCCAGTTGCTGTATAGAATTTAGAGAGAGGCACTTTTTCACTGATTCTAGGAATTTAAATTGAAGCAATATTGACTATCACCCTGATCCATTGTCAACAGACAAAAGTGACTGGGATGTAATCCATTTTTGACCATTAGAAAGAGTGAACATCCTTCTATGTGTGAAAAACACTTTGCTTTCCTTTCTGACATGCTTTAGTATCACATTTTTGTACAGGAAAAATTATCCAGTAAAATATCATTTTTAGCCCAGTATCCCTATTTCCTCATTCAGTGTCTCCATACTTTTTCTCTGGAGATCTGTGTTTGTGTGTCTTTCAAATGTTTTCAAAGGTTTTTATTGTATGGTGAATTTCATTTTAGTTACCAGAGCATACGATACATACAAAGACAATAAATATTCAGCTCCACCTTAAAACCTCACCACCTCACTCAATGGTCACTGCAATAGCACTTTTTAAAAGTCTATAACTTTAAAGTTATGTCTGTCACACATTTCAGCAAAATTAATTTCTTACATATTTCTTACCATGGAGCTGCCAGGCCACCTGGGAAATGTCTGGACGGAATCTTCATTAAAATACACAGATCCTGTCACCGCTATGTGCTTTTTGTTTCTTAAGAGGAGCCAGCCGCCGAAAATTATTTACATTTAGCAATCAGTCTTAGTGGGACTTCAAACTTTGAGCAAAGCCAAGACAAAAAAAGGAAAAACGCTGAAAAGCATTGCAGCGGCTTTGAACTGCAAATGTGAAACTCGCAAGATAACGCTGTTGTGCTTTTGTTCTCCCAGCAAAAAGGCAGCGGACACACAGCGTAACGAGACAGAAAGGGCTGCTGCTGCCTTCGAGCGCTGAGATAATACAAGCACAGCCGGAGCTCTGCCCGCTGGAGGGCGTCATCTGCATACCAGCTAAATATAGGATTTAGTTTACCATCCAAATGGTTGTTCAGGAATGCTGATTTCAATAGGAGAAAACACTCTTGTCTGTTCCAGCCATGTGATGGCTTCCTAAGTGCAGATGCAGAGGGAGAGTGATTTAAATATAGTAAATTATCTCAAAACAAAAAGAAAATCACATCACATATTGGAAAGAAACTGTCAAATCTCAAAGCAGACGAGACTTCTCTGACAGAAAACTGATTAAATCACTGACAATGAGTGAAGATTGCTATTCTTATTTTGACATTATTACTGTTTTGTTTTGTTTTGTTCTTCTTTCTTTTTTCCCTCCATGTCTCTCCCCCTCTCTTTCTTGCTGTCTTTCCCTCTCTTTATAAAGCAGAGATGCTATCATCTAAGATTACTTATGATTACTTACATGATTAAAATTGTATTCAGTTGTGTCATCTGATTAATTTTTGGCGCTTTTGAATAGCATAACAGATACACGTGTATGACATGATAACATCACATTAAAACCAAGGTGCTGCGTTAACTTGCCCACTACAGTTAGAAAACCCTGAATCCTGCTGGCTTTCTGTCCTACAAAGCAGTTAATTTGCACTTAAGGGCATTCACCTGAGGTCCCGGGTATAAAGGATGCTCTGATTAGACGGCTAGAATGAAAATCAGCAGGGGTGCGCTCCATTACGTAACGATTTTTCCTCGCTTCCTCGACGCCTCGGTGAAAGGTCATAGGGGAAACGAGGAGAAGATGCGAGGAGGAGAGGAAGCGAGTGAACCGGGTCTGGTCAGTCAGAGCGTCCTCACACGCCCCGCTGAAGTGGCGTTTGAAGTGTGGCGTTTGAGGCGCCTCGCGCACAGTATCTCCTTCCCCTCCATGGATGACAGCTGTCTAGTTTCATCCACATACAAATGTTTCACAGAGTTCACATTCATGTGTCGTCTACCTCATGGAGGTAGAACACCTAAAATAAATGTCTTCAGCTGATGTGTGTTTATGCGTGTATGTGTATGTTTATTCTACTTAAAAAATTAATTCATTATGGCTTCAGTAAGAATGCTATTAATTGGATGAAATCTTATTTAAACAGTAGAAAGCAATCTATTTATGTTAATGGCTCCTTTTCTTCTCCACGCATGATTACCTGTGGCATCCCACAAGGGAGTTGCCTCGGACCATTGTTATTTATTATATACACAAATGATCTTCCCTTAGTGTTAGCCAACTCAAATGCACATATGTTTGCGGATGATACAACCATCACTGCAGTGGCAGATTCACAAACTCAGTTGCATGAATATTTATCAAATGATTTTAAATGTGTCATCAAATGGGTGGAAAACAATAAATTGGCATTAAATGTAAATAAAACTAAAAATATGATTATATGTACTACAAGAAAGAGGAAGAAATTGAAGCCATGGTATTTAACATATGGCAGTGTTCAAATTAAAGTGGTTACAGAAGTCAAATTATTGGGAGTTAAAATACAAAACAATCTCTCATGGACGGCTCATATTACAGATCTTTCTAAAAGAGTGATGAAAATGGCAGGAATGGTTGGACGAATTGCAAAGTTTTTATCTAAAGACATTCTAAAGGTAATATCTCATGGTCTAATCTACAGTCACATTAATTATTGCTGTGCAGTGTGGGGCAATGCAGCTCAGAGAGATATGAGGAGACTGCAGATCACACTTAACAAGGCAGCAAGAATGGTCTTAAGGTGTGGGTTTGAAAAAGGAGTGAGTGAACTACATATTACAATGGGATGGCCCACAGTAGTAGAGCATGTGAGACAACATTCTATAGTACTAATTTCAAAAATTCAAAAGTTTAAAAAGCCAGTTAGTATTAAGGACAAACTGCTATTAGTACGTGATAAACATCAAGTTAACATAAGAATAAGAGACAAAAATCATTATGTACTACCAAAAATAAAAACTGAAATGGGAAGACGGACTTTTATTTTCAGAACTGTTAAATTATGGAATTCATTACAATAACTCACTCAAGAACAGTACGGCGGTTGGATTGTTGATTGCAAGATTTCAAGATTTAAATGTAGTTATCATCACACTATTGTATTGCACTGTCAGTAGGTTCGTAGAGTGAACACATGTAGATGAATATGTGTATATATGTAGGTCCATACGGGATAAGTGTCAATGTATGTAGGTTATATGTGTCATGCATGTATGTATATGATATGTGTGTGTCAACAATTATGTGTTGTATAATATGAATTATTGTATGCTTAAATGTTTTTAATGTGGACTCTTGGAAGATTAGCCAATAGGCTAAAAGAGATCCAAATAAAATCAGAATCAGAACTTTTATGCTTTTGAGACTTGGGTTAGGCTATGATCCTGTAGGCTGTTTGACATCTCACCAGCAATGAACCAAAGATTGATTCTTTTTATACCCCTAAATGACCATAGATATAGCTGTAAGAACATAATGTGCAAAAAAGACAATGAAATTAGGTTTATTAAGAATTTATTCTCCCTGAAGGAAAGTTCCATGACAACACACACAATCACAATTCACAAGAAACTTAATAATATAATAACTTGTAACAGATTCATAACTGTCTCACACCAGATTCAGAATGCATTATGATATTTTATGGATTATAAAGTGCTTAGATGCCTGTATAATAACTCATGACCAACAATTAAACTATTATGATAGTGTGTGTGTGTGTGTGTGTATCTGTATGTGTGACTGTCCAACTTATCCTACCTATCTATCTATCTATCTATCTATCCATCCATCTATATCTATCTATCTATCTATCTATCTATCTATCTATCTATCTATCTATCTATCTACCTACCTATCTATCTATCTGACTGTCTGTCTCTCTAATGGATGTTTTTTTCATCCCTCCCTCAGCCTTCCTGAGGCCAGCACCATGACACCGTCAGACCCAAGGGGGATGGAGGCAGGAAGAAGTGAAGAAAAAGTAGCAAAAGAAAAAGAAGAGGAGCAATATGCCCAATACTTCTCTTTCTGACCGGCAAAAAAACCCCAATTCAGTCCAAAAACTAAGTAATGGGACAGAGAGCTAAAGTGGTACGGTGATCAAATTGCAGGCTTTGAAAGTCGGGGCAAGTCACCATTAGGAAACCCAGTCAAAGAGCAGTGAGTTGCCTATTTCAGTTGGACTACATTCATTTCAAACATGCATTGCAAAACCACAGTGCTTACAACAGCCGTGGGCAGCGCTGTTAACACTGCCTTGGGTTTCCAGTGTGATTGCAGCCTTATGGCTTCCATACATGATGAGCATTGTGCACCGTATGGCATAGGAAGGTTTGTCAATGCCATGTCAATCATCATGGAAGTGCGCATGGTAGCAGGAAGTTGGGGGCTATAAAAACATTAGGCAATGCTAAATTATCTCCTCATTCCAGGATCAATTTTGCAAAACATTACAATATTTGTGTGAGCTTTAAAGCCGCTCTAGGCAACTTTGAACTTTGGCGGCCCCAAGTGGCACAGAGAGTTAACTGAAATTGGGAAAGTTTGAAGGACTTCATTACCCAGAAATTTAGTAGACTAAAAGTTGTCCTCTTAGTTTGTGGTGGGGTGGAGGTGAAGAGGTTCAGCTATTGTTGGTGAGTCCAGCTTTCTCACTACTGTTTACCAGACACTTTTGGATTTCACTTTTAAATTCCTTAAGTCACTTCCTGTGTAGAGAAAATTTCCCACCAGTGACCATACCAATACCAGAATTAAATTTTGGTAAACAGGATGAATCTAAAGAGTCTCAGTTAGTGGGGATGGGACGCTGTTCTCTGTTGCAGCCCCACTTTGTGATTTAGACTGATAAGACGGCTGGATTTTTACATAACATTGCTGCCTAGTGTAGCTTTAATCTAACCTGCACAGAACTGGCACACTTATTAATGTTGCCTGTTCCTTTACTTATTAATGCACACTAGACAGGATAGATAGGAGTTATGTAATGGAATGCACCCCTGGAATGCAGTTGTGTTTGCAGAAAATACTGATGTAGATTAGGAGAGTGTCTTTTCAACTCTAATTTACAGTATGTGTTAGTTGTGGAAACTCAGACACATCTAAGGTGAGGTTCCCCTCCATCTCCATCTTTGTACATCGACATGTATCTCATGTAAACTGTAATCTGACTGGAAGTGCTTTGAACTGGTCAGCTGCAGACTGGGTCAAAGTTTAAGCAGTAACAGTTTGTGTTCGGCCACAACAAAGTGATTTTGCCTTTGACCATGTATACTGGCCTTTAGTCTTTCTTACTGTGGGCTCATCTAAAGTGTAATATGGATTTCTCATCCAAAGATGAGTTTAAGGCAAAAGGACAGGCCCAGCTTTTGATTCTGGGTCTTTATTGGTCTCCATGTTAAACTATACTACAACAACGACACCAGCAAAAAAGACTAACTTTAGCTTGCTGTCCCAGTGCTTTGACTGTGTACATATATGTTTGAAAATGGTTTTCAGATCTCTGAGCTACCTGAGGAGCGCTCGATTTACCTTTCCAAACAGTCTCAGCAGAGGAAATATCACCTGAGATAAGCCGAATCAAGCGCGCCTCATATTTTTATTCCAGTATTTATAATGTAACAAGCTACTGTTTTGCTATGGTCTGTTTATGATGCCAATAGACCAGAGACATACAGTGAAAGAGTTCTGTCAATGACATGTAGAAGTTGATTTCCTTCTTGACTTTGAAGAGCATTTTTTAATGCCGAGCAGTGTTTAGTCAAAGCTATACCCTTTATTTCTTCAGTCTAATTACTAACTAGGAGTTCATATCAGTGACATAACTCTTTTGCTATATGTCTCTGCCTTTGGAAGCAGCCCCTAGAGCATGTGAAAACAGATTCAACACTATCATAATGCTGCTGTCAGTCACTTGAAATCCTCATATCTCCAGGTTGGTGTTTTGTCTTTTCTTTTCTTTTTTTTTTTAACTTGACTTGAAAGTTTACATTGTTCTTTTCTTGTGCCAAGTCATTTCCATGACCCGAAGGTCCATGAAGTCCATTAAGAACTTGTACAGTTTCCAAAATACATGGTCATCAGTCTGAGAAAGGCTGCGTTTCTTACTTACTGAAAAGTGAAGAGAGAGATATGAGGTTTTCATCCAACAGGAGAGAGCATAGTGCCTCTCATGCTGACATTACCGGGGTCCAGTTACCGCTAGAAACAGATTCAATAACATTTCAGCATGGCTTGATCTTGTCTTCCATAATAGAACCAACAGAAGCCCCCAAGGTTCAGGAAGTGTTATCACTTTTCACTGGCAGAATAAATATTTCATAAAAGCAGGTTGTAAGTGGTACCATGCATTCGATGAGTATACAATTCTCAAAGGTAGATCCCAGAATTTGTAACTACTGTAATATAAAATATTTATAAAGGTTGAGCGTACACACATTTTTTTTTTTTTTTACAATAGCAAGAAATTGTATGATATCCTGGATATCAGATTTTTTGGCAGTGTTTGAATGTGAGGACCCATTTGGAACCAGCCCATGCCCATTTTTTGTGTTAAAAATAAAAAGATAAAAGTGGTAGAAACACTTCCTGAAACCAGGGCCACTAATGCAGCATTCATGTCATATGGGAAAGACGGTAAATACGAGCTTCCCAGTAGAAAGTACTGTTCACTCACCTTTCAGATGGTAAATACGACTAGAAAATACTGTTCACTCAGTTTTCAGATGGTAAATATTACTAGAAAATACTGTTCACTCAGCTTTCAGATGGTAAATACGACTAGAAAATACTGTTCACCTCTTACACAAAACTACAGTTATGGCACCTTGATGGTGTCAAATGAGTTAAAATGCATGAACACTTCCAAGTCGTTGCTTTTAACTGTCAAACTTCATTCCCATATGACATGAATGCAGTATAAGCCAGACATCCCTATTTCAAACTAATGGGTACCGCTAGTGGTGTGCCATTGTTTTCAATGAAGAATGCTAACAATGCTAATATGTTGGTTTAACTGTGTTAACTGTAAAATTGTTAAACTGATTCAGGACAAATGCAGAAACATGTTTACCCTTAATGTGACGAGCTCCTAGCAAAGAAAATAGATTTAAATACAATATTGATGAAAGTATGCCCTCTGGAATAATAGCCCCAACACTGAACCACCATTGGTTCGTTCCTTCATGCACACTGTGAATTATTAGGTTTGTTTGTGTTGTTTGTTTGTTGAATAAGAACAACAATAACTATGTTAGATATTATTGACGTTTCAGCCTATTATGCAATCTCTGCATCAGATGGTGCAAATGTCTTTTGGATGGATGGATTTTCTCTCAATTAATCACGGTCAAATCAAATGTTAGTACAATCTTCACCATTTTACCCCCACTATGATTTTAACAATCATGTACTTAGGAAAGGTATTCCTGGTGTTTTGCAGAATTTCCAACCCAAAAGTCCCACTATTCTCCCCAAATGGAAGCAAGAAGCAGATCATTGGGGGGAGACTGCATAGTTATTGTTGCTAGCATTGGTTTGACAGTGATTTATCAAGGAGAAAATCCTCCATGTGTTAGGTCTTGGGAAGAAAAACAGGACTGTATTTATGCTAAAGGTTGGACTCTGGGTTGCTGCCAGCTTAGTGTTAAGAAATAACAAAATGAAGAATGAAAGGAAACAGTAATTATTGAATGAACTGAGTGAAGAATGAATTTAGGCTATGAGCAAATATTTATTTATGTATTTACTTATTTAATTATTTATATATTCACTTATTTGTTTATGTACTTACCTGTGCTATTTTTCTGATTAGTCATTTATATATTGACTTATTATTTATTTATTTATTATTTATTTATTTATTTATTTGTGTTTTCTTAGCTGGCAGTAGCCTCATAAGAACTGACCAGACTGTTGTATTTAAAAGATAATACCACTCAATTAAAGAATATGTACAATATATTATTCCTTCTAGGACAGTCCAATCAGTATTTATGAACATGAACGAGTCTCTCCTACAGCCAGACAGTAGAGAACTAAGACTAAGTGGTAAATTTTCACGAATACAGTTGTTATTTTAGTAGTTATTTTACAACATTATATAGTTTGACAGTTTTTTTTGTTTGCTTTTTGTTTTTTTCTGTTTTTTTGTCGGACGTCTTCGTTTTAGGTGGGCATAATGTTTGGTTGTGGATGTAATGGCGTAGTCGGCCTTGCTGGAAGAGCTCACAGCTGGCAAGCTAATGCTAAGCTAGTTTTCACTTGTGATACCCAAATTAGCTTTATTGTGCAGTCATGTTATCAATTGTGAACAAGAAAATGGCCTGCAATTGCTTGTTCACACATTGCTTTGGTATTGCCACTTTCATTGTTACATCATTTTGATGAGTTAACATAGCTAGCGAGCGCTAATGAGGTAGCATTAATCAAAACTATACAGAAAAAAACTCAGAGCTTACCATCAACTCCAACGATGGATCAACCGTTCTCCATCATTTTTTGAGATGTTTATTACTGTAGTTCAAATAGAAGAAGAGAACTGGGAAGCTTTGAATGGCTGTAATCAACTTCTTGTCCATTTTGCTCTTGCCAGGCTGAACTATTTACTGAATTTACTGCAAATAGTTCAAGCTGTGGCAAGTTTTCTCGGCTGACAAGCTTGTTGACCATCGGCCGAGTTTCCCTGGTCGCTCATCTCTATAGGAAATGAATGGACTTACAGTGACTAGTTGATTGTGTTACCAAGCCCCAGAAAACCCCCTGGGTGACTTATAGTCAACTTATTACCGTCTTTCCCAATTCATTCTCTACGGAGCAGCTCCAAATTTAACATCTAGATGCTGTCACAGCTTCCAAGTCTTAGTTTTTTGCTTTCTGGTTTGACGAGAGAGGTGGGCATCATCACAAATGCAGATCAGACTGTCTCATGAGTTCTTAAATTGAAAGATATTGCCCTTTACACGTCCATGTGTCAACAGCGAGCAACACTGCAGTTGCATGAAAACCTCATAACTTTGATTTGTCCTGACCCAAGCTTATGAAACTCTTTTATAAGCCGTTGTATACTTTCAAAATTGAATGGGCATTAATGGCAATATCAGCTGTTTTTTTCTCAGTAACTGATACATGATACTTTTGGAGGTTTTCTTTCGACAGTGGCAGTAAAAGGCCAACTTCAGCTGCCCTGCACTAAACCAGGCCTGGGATCAATTCAAGTTCAGCTCAACCCGTTCATAATGTATACAGAAACTGCAATTCATTTAGAACATTTGTTGTTGCTTATTTTTTTTAATAGGTTGGATGTGACAACCTAAGTAATGTCAATATACCAATCAGGGCTCAGTTCAATTCACTTTCAACTCAGTGTTTCTAAAATTCAAATACAGAATAAAGAGAAGGTTGTCATATCCATCCATTTCAGAAATAATTGAATACTCTGTTGTTAGCAAATGTGCTGCAGTTTGTATTTGCATTTTGAATTGAGTTGAAAGTGAACTGACGTCACCCTTGTGACTTATCACAAAATGATGTCTGTCTTGCCATTTTTGAGGTAAATATATAACACAATAATGATAATAACAATAGTATTTATATTTATATCATATTTCTGTTGTATGTTATGGAACAGTAAAATCATGATTGTGACATTTACTGGTGTGGTGCTTTAGTGTGTGTGCATGTGTAATATTCTCATCCTCTGGAATGTTGCCTTCAATTTCATAGATATTTTGGAATCAGTTATGGCTGGTTATACAGGCTATTGTATGTAAAAAATTAGGAAAGCTGCCTTAAAAACTTTATAGTTGCAGTATGAGGTATAGATGCAAGCACAAATACCTGAAAAAATGTGTGGTTAAAGTTATTTCCATTATAATAAGCACATTATACTTTCTTTTTCAGTTATTTTTAATTGTTTGGTCGGTGCATTTTGTAGCACTGCTCTGGGCTCAACATGTCTTAACTTCAGCTGTGCTGCATATTACGTCAACGTCAAACAGAGACAGAACTAGCAGCGCCGGGAGGGAAGCAAACAGCCTCTTACTTCTTCCTGGTGAGTAACGTTAACTTGAGCTACATCCTCCATGTCAGAATGGACTCCTCATCCTCTTCTTCAACAGCAAGCAGAGCAATCGGCAGCTTTCTCTTGTCCATTTTTCCCACGGCGCAGCAGAGGGCATCACGCAGCGAATTCAGGTCAGGCAGTCAGTCAGTCAGGTAACGCTTAGTGAGCTACCACGCTGATCATACCGACTCTACACTGACGCACGCACAGGTCGCGTCGGCGTCATCAGCGTGGTAGCATTAGCTGTAGCGCCCAGCTCCAAAAAGCTGCGTTTTGTGAAAAGGGAAGACTTTATTGAAACTTTTATGGTGCATGAATATGATACTAAGCCCAAGGACACTCAATGTAAATTTGAGCCCCCAAGGAGCAGGTGTTTGGAAGGCGTCGCTAGATGAAGTTCTCGGTAAGAGTGAGTTGGATCATTTTCGTTCCTTTGGGGCTATAGCCGAGCATTGCTCCCACACTGAGCCCCACTCTTCACCCTTAATTTACTTCTTCCGTTGCCCTATAAACTTTAACGTTAGGTAACGTTATTACTTGTGGTATTTAAGTGACCCATAACCGTGTCGCAATGCTTCAGTGCATTGAATTGAATTGAACTTAACACAAGCGCTGTGGGTCTGTACAGGATCTGTGCTTGTTATTTTCAACAACGTTACTCATTTCTTACTTCAGGTTAGCTGGCTAATGCTAATAGGGAGGGGGAGCTTACCCAATCATTCCACCCTGTCAACGGCTACCGCTTCTCAGGTGTATGAAGTGTAATTAAAAACCTATGATACTCTCTAAAAGAATGAAGGGTACAAGTGTTTGTCACAGGCCATAAAACTACATTTCCTATGGAGCAATGTGGCACTCAGTCGCAAAGGTTTTCAATGTAGCTGCAATGATTTTTGCAATGAAGCCCTGGCTGCTAGCAAATTTATTTGTAAATTTATTTTAGACTGTGCACACACTGCGCTTGAGATCGAGGCTATGTGATGACAGCCTATGAGTAACAAAATTTGTAGTTTGTTAGACATTGGCAATCAATAAAATACAGTAGCATAAAATAGTTAACATTTTCATCAATGGATAACTTGCATAACGTTGTAATTCAACCTAAAATCTGGCAAAATTAGGCTACTGCTATTAGCTGTAATGAGTGTGGAAAGTCTATTTGAAAGGGGAATTTATTCCAGAACCAGTCTGAGTTTCTGTAGGTGACCATCTTTTTTTAGCCATGGTGGTTGCATGTTGGCTGCTGCATGGTGGCTGCTCATGCTAACTACCCAATTCTTCTATTTATTCCAAACAACGTAAACATAAAAAATCACTTCCTGTTTGCAGCAGAGGATTTTTCACAGGAAAGAGCAGACACCAAGTGTTTAGAACAGCAAAGCTTTCAAAGAAGCTTTCATGTACTGGATATAGGTTCGATCACTATTGTGTTACAGCAATCAGTGATAGAGAGTAGCAAAACGGTCAATTATGTAGATGAAAAGGTCATGACTTTAATTACTTTAATGTGCACTAGTGTCATTCACAGGGCTGGCCTGACGCATAAGCGAACTAAGCGCCTGCTTAGGGCCCCCAAGAGCGCTTGAAATGTTTTTTTTTTTTTTTTTGTGATATATTATGTCAATGGTAACAGAGCCGGGCGGCTCTATACGCTCACTACGCAAGTTGCGTAGGGCTCCGCAAATTACGCAAGGGCCCCGCCTCCCCCTCGTGTCAAAGCGTGTGTCAATGTTTACAACTTCAATGAGAGGATGAAGCGGAACTATCCTTCTGGTCACGAAAAGAGGAAAAAAAAAAACTTGTGTTCTCTCCTCTCTAAGTTTGATGTCAGCAAATAACAGTAACGTTAAGTTGATGTGCTAGCTTGCAGTGCATCTCTCTCTAGTCTGTCTGTCTTGCTAACCTAGCTGGGCAGTGCATCTCTTGGTCTGTCTGTGTCTTGCTTGCTTGCCAGCCATTTCCAGGGCTGTGTTCTGTGACTTTGTGCCTGACAAAAGTGAGAGTGAAATCAGGGGCGGAAATCACGGGGGGGACAGGGGGGTCCGGACCCCCCCTTCCTGGGACTAACAGAGAGTTGTCCCCCTCAATATATCATTGTAAACATAACTATATAATTTTAAATAATATAATAATATGCATTGAAAGCACTTGTGCTAATTATAGACGCAAAACAATGCGTTTTTAAGTTTCGAAAGATTGAGTCCCTCTCTCATATGCCTCACAGTGGTTTGGTCCACTGCCTACCTGCCTCCCCGAACCCCCACACACACACATTAGCCCTCGGTACGAGTGTGTGTGGAGGATCTCTGGAAGTGTGTCAGTGGTGGCAGACCTCCAGTAAGTAGCTGAGGTTAACTTAAAACAAAGGATGTGTCAGACATTTTTCTTTACTTCTACCACTCAATAGAATAAAACACATTCACAATTGTAACCAGACTACATTTTGTTCCGTTACCTCGCGGTTGAATCTCGTGCGTCAGCGTGTTGGTACGGAGCAGCCGCGTCTCCTAATGCATGTATGTGTATGGAGGCAGGAGGTCTGTCCACAATTAAAATCATCATAACTCGCTGAATTTTCGACCGATTTTCAAGCGGTTTGGTTTGTTACAAATGCCAGACATGTATTTATGATACAGGATAGTTGGTTAAATTAAAATGCGGGATTTCATACCAAAATACTTTATCTTTTGTAGATGGTAACAGTAATATTTCTATAATATAATATTTAAGATTAACTTACCCTATGTAATTAGGTTCTAAGTATATTATTTTTTTCTTACTGCATGTAAAATGGCTGCCACTATGTTATTTTGTTCATAATTTTGGAAATAAATGAAGACTTAATTAATAAAAAAGACATAATTACAACAAACATTATGTTAAATATAAGTAAGTTTCTGGCAGGCTTCATAGCGTTCTGGACTTTTACACATTGACAGCAAAACATTAGAGATCTGCTTTTTCGGGAAAACAAAATCTAATTAGGCATATATTAGCTTTAGTTCAGTTAATGGGTGTTGCATCTCACCTACTACTGTAAATAACCTGCATGCTGTGTGTGTGTGTGTGTGTGTGTGTGTGTGTGTGTGTGTGTGTGTGTGTGTGTGTCTATTTGTCAGCCAGCCAGGTCAGTTAAAATGGCAGAGAAAAGAAAAACAGACATCCGATCATTTTTCAGTGCACCGAAACGCCAAGTAGAAAGACCCCAGTAATATCAAAGGCAATTTGATAAAATCTTCATAAGAAAGGAATGAAGTGCTTATGGAAATGTTTCATAATGGACCTCTATATACATTTAATACAACAGTACTTTTGGCGGCACCTTTGGTGTCCCCTTCAGGAATTGCTCTTGAGAAATTTTTCTGTTTATTGTCCCCCCCAACAGTGAAATGAAATATCCGCCCTTGAGTGAAATACAACTATTTATTACGTTTGATAAACGCCAACGGGCAACGGTGTTTATAGACTGCAGCTCGGAAAAGATAACCGCGTCGCGCGTGAACATGCGTTCATATGCGCGTACACAAAATGAAACTAATCACACAGCTGTATAGGTTTTATTTTACTATTTTGAGACATAAAGCTGCAGCCATAGCCTATAGGCTTATGTTTACATTGTATAGCCAAAGCTAATTGTATAATATTGTGAGGACTGGACTAATTACCAGGCAGCAGAGCCAAAGCTCAGTGTTATATTTTATTATTTTCTACATTTTATATTTTCTACAATTTCTTATTTATGTTAATGTTAATATTCACTTATCTTAAGATTCTATAGAAAATATTCTATTCAATAAATATTGTTTGTTTATACCTCATTCTGTTCTGTATAGGTCTACTTATTCTTAGACCGACAGATGGAGCAAACTGTTTTAAAGGAGGGAGGATTGTACTGGGGTGTCAGGTGTGACTGTGTGGCAATGGCAAATGGTTTACATGGCTCACGGGTCAGGTAGGAGGGCCCCTTAGCAGAATTTTGCTTAGGGCCCCAGGGAGGTCAGGACCGGCTCTGGTCATTCATATGAGGAACAGTGCACACAAACACACAGTGTAACAACAAGGGTAAAATGCGTTTATTTTTCTTTTCAAACAACAGTGCTCAATTCCACACAAGTGAAATATGAAAAGGCCACACCAGAGCCATGCATAGCTAGAGTCCGATCAGTGCATTTTTGGCTAGCTGCCATGTTGGCTCCACAGTCCTGCTCCATGGCTGTTATAAAAGTAACTTGAGCTTGAGCTTTAGAGTGCTGGACATCTCTGCCGTTGATACCAAGGACACTTACATATTTGCAGCCAACAATTAATTTGTTTTATAGATACAGGGTTAGGGTTACACAGGGTTAGATATCAGGTCAACATTGCCCCTTTAATTCAACATCCAACAGTCCTGCATGTGTACCTGGAAAAAGTTAAAATATTTAATAATATTAATAATGTAATGTACACCTACTTTTGAAACACCCAATAGAATTTATCAGTACTACAGTGTTTGTGTATGGGAAGGCTCAGCACACTGAGAAGAATAAAATTCTGTCAGAAACGCTGAATCCTTGGCATGGAAATTGTGAAATTTAAAGATATTGAATAATGGCACCAAATATTGGCTATCATAAGCTTCAATCTACGTATATTGGTCATCAAAAACCTGTATGGTGGCCGGAGTATAGACTGGCCAAACTCTTTTTATGTATGGCTCTAGTTGTCGCTAGTCTTAGAATCATATGATCATATGGTTTCAAATATTTGATCTGTTCAAAGTGTGCTTGATTTATCTCTCCAGACACCGAAACAGGTCACTTGCAAAGTAAGATATGAAAATTTATCTGGTATTTTGTATCACAAAGGATGTGTGCCAAATGTTTGTGCTGTGAGAATATCAGTGTCATTTAGAGTTAGCCCATTTACTACTGTCTAGTTTACATTTCTCCCAATCATTTTGCAATGCATGCTGTATGTAATTCTACTTTTAAACATTTAATCATTTTTCAGAATTTTTTAAATACAAACTTTGCGCTTTCAAACCTAGTTTGAAAGCGGTTCCTATGAACCGCTGTCCCGGCTAACAAAGACGCCCTAAATAAAAGGCCATGGATGTGACAGTAAAATGTTTTTGAGGGATTATTTCCTGGAGGAGACTTCCATTTCTTCCTGTGGGTGTCAGGTGACCGGAAGCAGAGCATAACGCAATGCAGCACTGATATGAAAACACTCAACTCCGCACAATGAAATAAGATGAAACAGAAAGTTTGACCAAACCAAATAAAGGCTTCATGTTTACTGTGATGGATTCCCTCTGTTGAAGTTGTTCTTCATACTGGACAAGAATGAATGTCAGCAAATGGCTCCTTCGGAAGGAAGGAAAACGAGCCTTGATATCTCCAACTATGCTGAGGGGAAGCCTAGACCATTGTCACCTACTTAAAAAATGCAAAGTTAGGGTCAAAGATATGGCATGTATTTTTTGTGTCCAAATCCATTATTTTCACAAAAAAATAAAAAATAAAGTCAAAGAAAGACATGAAATTATTCTACAATACCTGTATCATGGGCAACCACTTTCATTTTGTTGTCATGCAATTGACGGGAGTTTTGGTGTTCCAAAGTCCAAAAATCATGGGGTATAACCGTCAAAACATACATGAAGAGAACAAAACTGCAACAAAACCTTTCACCCCATTGACCTGTTAACACTTTTTTAATTTTGATTCTAGCATTTTGAATTTTAGTTTGGTATTTTTCTCTACCACACTTACCACAATCAGGGGAGACATTTCTACTGGTGCTGCACTAAAAAATGGCAATCATAGTACTGTCAGCGTATGTCATTTACAGCAATAGGTTCAGCTAGCTGCAAACTAACCTGGTAGAGAAATAACTGGCTGAAATAAACAAAATGTAAGGGTATGTCTTTAAGTGAAATCACACCATGCAAAGTGAGCTTTCCTTCACAAATGATAAACTGTAATATATCAGGTATATATTAGAGGTGTTGGGTAGGGATGGGACGATATATGATATAACCATGATGCGATGTAATAAATAAAAGTTATGTGCCGAATTATGTTTACTTCTGAGCCACAAATCTTTCTAGCAATGGCATTGGCTCGCTGGAATGTAAACAATAATTTAAAAATGTTATTGCACAGTGCAGATAATATAATTTGGATGGAGAGCTTGTGAAACTGTGATGGTCAAACCATCTCATTTGTGATTACTACAGCAGAATAAAATGTAGCAATTCATTTTTCTGTCCCATCATACGTATTGTCACATTTTTGTAGTGCGATATATTGAATTTCAATATATCGTCCCATCCCTAGTGTTGGGGTTGGGGGAATAGACTTTGCATGACAGTAGTCAGGAAAAAAAACAGTTAAGCTGCCTAGAAATTGAATGTGCAGCGAATACTTAATATACTTTATATATTACTTAGAATAATTTAGATTACTTAGAATATTCTATATTACCTATAATATTTTTTATATTACACAGTAAGTCCAAGGAAGATCTTGGTCTAATGGCACACTACAGAATTCTGATTGATTAAAATGATTGGCCTGACAGGTAGTCACATAACCAGGACAATGCCACCTACTGGCTTGACAGTATTTGGATTAAATTGACTTGAAAGGGATCAGTGCAAATCAATAATCTTTTCTGTATTGATGCCATATAGACCTTATGACAGGCCTCCTGGATTCCAAATTGAACTTTGACAGTTCAGAAAGGAGAGCTGGTCTCCTTCAATTTTTACCTTATATTCATAGTTTATAAAAGGGAGGTGCAATTAAAGGTGTTATGTGTAACATTTTAACATCAGTAAATCATTACCACATTAATTTTGAGACATTAGTATAATTACTGTTAACAAACAAGACCATTGCTGAGAAGACTGTCAGCCTCTAGCGGCCTCTACATTGCATTTTACATTGTGTGACACAAAGTCGGATTTGGTGGGAAATCTTCTTGATTGCTTTACAGCACAAAACAGGAAGAGGGGTGGCAAAAGCTAAAGCTTTCAGAGTTTCTGGCAATGGTGGATGGTGGAAGGAGTGAAAGGCCGATGGAAAAATCACTTCCAACATGTTGATTCTTTTCAGGGGGGTGGGGGGGTGGACAGGAAGCAACAGGTTTATGGGAAATGTAGTCAAAATTTGGAGAAACACTAGCACCAGCAATACCACTGGTGTGAGATAGAGGCAGCTCCACCATGGTCTCATTTGTTTAATTATACGGACATATCACAGTTAATTTGACCATGATATATTGATGCCAGAATGATCTTTGCACAAGTAACATAAGCAGTGTGTTAATCTGAATGAGCAGCAGGCAGATACATACATACAGTATAACAGTGAAGCTGCCATTTTAACATCTTAACTGGGGTCAGTATTGATAATTTCCCTTACTTATGGTTATGGTTAGGAAAGAGGGAAGCTGATCCCTGGTCAGCTCTCAACAGCAACTTCAGCCTTTTTAACCACGGCCATTGAATAAAAGAGTTTGGCCATTACAGTTTTCGCTAGCAGCCATGTTAGCTCCATAATCCTCCATCATGGCTGTTGCTGAGTAGGGTTAGACCGATATATGGGGCCAATATGAGGGTTTTATTAAACATGGGATCTGGTCCAGTCAGTGTGGTCCACCTCTGATGTGGTGCAGTTTGATTGATTACATATTTATTGTAGAATTGATGAATACTACACTGGTTGCTTATGGAAAGCCCTTAACCTGATTCTAATGAGACATTTTGATGGAATTTCAAACAAGTATGCATGACTATGTTTAATTTTTATATTTATTTTGAGTTTCGGTGGAGAGTTTTAGTGTCCCATGGTGTAAATGCTGTTTCAGAGGCTTTTACACACTGACAAGAATAAAATACGGAGGAAAGCACTGAATATTTATCATGTTGGGGATTTTTTTTTTTTTTGACATAAAAAAATGTCAAATTTCAAGGTGAAAGTATCAGCTATCAACAGCTTCAATCCAAACATATCAGTATCAGCCTTCAAAAGCCCACATCGGTCAAACCCTAGTCCATAGTACAACCTTGCCAAACTCTTTACGTATGGCTCTGGGGTTTTCAGCTGCTCAGCAGGACAATGATGTAGATGAGAAGCAGACAGATGAGGATGAGAGTGAAGTTGACAAACAGCTCCTGCAGGTTCCTCTTGGTTTGCGGATTCACCTCAATCTGAGACGCCCGGCGGATCGCCGACTTGGTCATGTGCTGAACCCGCTCCATGGAGACACCGGACTGCTTAGACTGGAGTGGACTGGGTATGACTGGAGACAGTTCAGTCAGCCTGGCTGGGCTTGTTTGAACTGAGCTGTGGTTCAGATAGGTCAAGCTGAGAAGAAGACTGACGAGACCAGACTGGACTGGGGTTGGTAGATAACGTGGTGTCCTGGGTTTAAGGTGAACTAGCTTAAATTGGTGTCGCTTGGCTTGGCTTGAGTTGAGTTCAAGTCACTGAAGCTACATTCAGCTGAAGGGATTTGAGTTCAGTTGTTTTAGGTAGTGGACTGGTCCAGACTGGTTTGACTAAAACAATGATGTTTTCCTGGCTCTCTTCTCTTCTCTTCTCTTCTCTTCTCTTCTCTTCTCTTCTCTTCTCTTCTCTGTGAGTGAATGGACACCAATGTAAAAGAGGGCTGGAGTCTGGAGAGAAAATAAAATATTAAATATGTACATCATATTAAGAAAAAGTTTTGTACAAATGGATTTGAGAAGTGATTTAAAGGATCACACTGATTTAGCCAGTCTAAGCTCATCAGTTAAGGCTATATCATAATCATAAGCCTATATCATGTTTTCCTCCACATTTGCTGTTTGAATTTCTGCCATGACCTTCAGTGATATCAGACAGTAATGTCTGATATGTCCTTTCATGCCTTTAGTGTAAAATTGAGTGATGAAAATGCATGTGAACAGAAAAACTAAATGATGAAAATGCATATGAATTTTAAAAAATGTATGTGAATTGAAAAATTAACTGATAAAAAAGTAATGACTAAAAATGCACGTGGACAGAAAAATGGAGTGATGACAATGCATGTGAATTGAGTGATAAATTTGATTAAACAGTTGTGATTTGTTAAAAACAGAGCCATGCTTCATAAGAAACAAAAATGAAATGCTGAAATTAGATTTGATGAAAATGCTTGTGAATTGAAAAAGAGAAGGATAAATTATAACGTGACATAAATTCATAGAGGATTCGATCAAGGCTGTTTATCATTTAACTAATTCATACATATCAATATTTTTTATATATTTTCTTTTTTTTATCTATCACATTTTTTCCACCCCTCATGCATATCTCTCTGCCTGGGAGTCACTCATTATCTCTCGACACCTTAACGCCTTTCCACACACACAAACACACACACACACACACACACACACACACACACACAACCTCTCTCTCTCTCTCACATGCCCACATCCTCTCTCTTCTCTCACTCTCTTTCACACACATACTTTGTCACTCTATTTCACACACACATCACAGTGAGATAAATCCATAAGAGTGTCAGTCTGCTACCGTATCTGTCAGCTGAGTACTTGTGACCTCTGACCTGGTTAGAGTGTCTGCCCTGATACTGGGTCAGGGTTAGGGTTGGGATTAGGTGTTGGTACTAAGGACTTACAAAACATACAAACAGTCCTACTCTACTACTTACACAAGTCAAGTCGAAGTCAAGTCCGTACGTACAGATTCTACAGTCCCACTGGCTTGCTAGCAGATGTTGGCAATTGCATACATATAACAACATACATACATGCCTACAACATACATACGTATTTAGAAGCACTGATTACACAAATATTATTTATTATAAAATCTGATGTCATTTGATAGTGTATAGCTATAGAGGAGTGATGTAGTTTGATATCTCAGCCTGAAGGTCCAGGCGATTCATGTCTGTGAAATAATGTATATTGGCTTGAACAATTAACATAATTATTGGAACTGAGAAACTCTATTTGTTTTAATGGCTAAATAACAACACAGTTAATCCAGCCAGAGGGGGGGTCCACTAAATAATTTGCTCACTAATAATGCATGCAACCATGTTAAATACATAACATTATCAGGCTATAAGAGAGACCCCTGAAAAAGATTGTTGTGTTGTGGGCGTATTCATTCAGTAATGTTATAATAGTGAATAGACTTGTTTCAAAATTTTGGTTACTGTAAACTGTCTTGTCTTTAGCCGTAGCTCTCTCTCTCATTATCTAAAGACAAAGTCAGATGTATCAGTGATGAATTTATCAGTTCCCAGTCAAAAAACAGCACAGAAATTAACCAAGTCTATTCAACTCTGTTGAAACAGCCATGTCATTTACATTAACAAACACATTTAGCTATTCTTAGCCATTGTTGCCAAGAGCTGTGGACCTCCAATATGGCCACCAGAGGGTGTGTTATGTCACCTGAAAGCCCTCTATAGATATACATGTTTTGTAATTGTTTGTTCAATTTGTTCAATAATCTAATGCCTCCAGACAGCAAATACAATTTCAGGCCAAAAGCCGAAAATAAAATGCAACAAAAAGCAAACAAAACGTAGTCCATAAAGTAAAAACTGAATCACTGAAGATTAACAAAAAAATTCCAGACCCCTTAAAGTTCCAACTTTTTCAATACACAAGTTAGCACTGAGAGAACTAGCATAGTTGCACACTCAGTACTTAGCATGCGTAATAAGTGTATGTGTGTGTTGGTGTGTGTGTGTGTGTGTGTGTGTGTGTGTGTGTGTGTGTGTGTGTTCATGCATATGTATGTGTGTGTGTAGTCATAAGACATTTGGATGCCAATCATTCCATGGCTGTGAATCTAATCACTGTGTGTCAACACCAATAGCTGTTGGATTTACCACCTAATGAAGCTACACACATACACAGACACACACACATATACTTACATACTGTATACACACACCGGCATTTAATGAATTATAAATCATCTTATTTCTACGTGAAATAGTTCTGGAAACTGTTTTGGAGTAGTTACTGGTGATGTGATATATGAATACTGATATTGAGGTCAAAATGATTGATAGTCACTTCACGTAAGTCTTTGACATAATTATAACACTAGATAATAGATATATTAAATGGTAAAATTCGGGTTAGACAGATATATGGGTTTGCCGAAATTTACCTTTATTTATTAATTACAAATGGGATACAGTCAGTGTGACCCACCTGCTGATAGCAGCTGCTGCTCTTAAATATCTTTAAAATTGAGCATTTTCATGCCACACAATTACAAAAAAATGACAAATATTCAGAACCCCCAGAACTGTATTCTTGTCACGGTGGAAAAGCCTCTGAAACTGCATCTAGACTATCATGGGACACTAAAACTCTGAAACCGAGGATGATACTAGTACTACTAAGAATAATAATAATACATACATACATACATACATATTCATGCATACTTGTGTGGAATCATCAATGTCTCATTAGAATCAGTTCAGGTTAAGGGCTTCCCATAGACAACCAGTGTAGTATTGACCAATTCTACAATAAATATGTAATCAAACTGCATCATATCCATCGTATCAGAGGTGAATCACACTGACTGGACCAAATTACATTTTTAACAAAAGACCAATATTGACCCCATATATTAGCAACCTCATATATTGGTCTGACCCTACTTGTAACAGGCTAAAAATATGAAACAGATGTTTAGATTTGGTTGATTTGGTTCACTGATGATCTAAAAACATGTGGTTTGGATGGGAACCTGGGAACTGGGGATGATTGTTTACCCCTCTGGGAGCTTTTTCTATTGCCCCCTGCCTCTCTATGTGGATCTACACTGCTAAGATCAGAGCTTTAATGCTTGAAATTCAAAATATCATGGGTGCCTTTTGTATTTGTAGAATGTTTTTTACCAGTGCCAGCGATTCATATATTGTTTATGAGCGGTCCACAGTATCTCTATAGAGATAAATGATGTCTCACTGTGAGGTGAAGTAGCTGCCTAACTGACAGACTGAATAACTGACTGCCTGACTAAATAACTAATTCGTTCTGTGGTTTCTCAAAGTAAAATGATATAATTTCACCATAATTTAATCCACAAAAAATGATCACTATTCTATTCTTAGGTTTCATTCGCATCAGTGTTGTCTCCTATGTTATCATTATCATCTCACCACATAGAGTGTAGACAGTTCATACTAAATGAAACTAATACTAAATCAACAACTAAAATCTTCCCATATGGGGGGTAACCTGGGTATCAAATGGAGGTCAGTGGTCTAATGTGTACACATGTGAAAAATGTTTAGGAACCTATAAACTAACTAACTAACTAACTACTGTGCATTCAGTCTCTATAGAGGATGGTGGTTCTTACCTTTCAGATGAGAACAGAGCTGCTTGGCGTTTCAGAGAGAAATGTCAGATATGCAATGTTTTCCGAGGCTGTAAACAGAATGAAGAGAAGAGGAGAGACCGAGAGAGTGAGAGTGAGAGTGAGAGAGGGACAGAGCAATAGAATGGCAGACAGAGGGAGAGAGAGAGGGGGAGAGACAGAGAGAGAGAGAGAGAGAGAAACAGAGAAGAGACAAGCAGGACATCCCCCAAAAGATTATGGGATAGGATAGAGATTGGTAGGGAAACCAAGGTGATATGAGGTGTGTGTGCGTGTGTGTGTGTGTGTGTGTGTGTGTGTGTGTGTGTGTGTGTGTGTGTGTGTGTGTGTGTGTGTTCAGTTTAAAGTGCATTCATTAATTTGAGTTAACTGTCACTCAAACTGGTGAATTTATTCCATTCCATTAACGTCCAACCACTCCAGTAACAGCATTCCTCTGGTAGCCAAATATCTGTCAGCTACCAGATACCATTGGCACTAGCATGGTTGATGCTAATATAGAGTGATTTACAGTGGCGTAACCACAGAACTTGACTTAGTAATTTGGCTAGTACAGCATAAAATGGCGATTATGGAATTTTAAGGGTTAATTGCAATCGTTACAACACAAGTGTGGGCATTAAGGCCATAAAGTCTGTCACAATGTGTTTGTTGTAGAGTGCTTAGCAAATTGTCAAAATTCAACTGAAAGCTGACATTAGCAACAAGGCTAATGTAGCATTATCAAAGACTGTAGGCTACTTCTCTCACTAGCTCTTCTAGTCAACATTAGCATATTAACAGATCATGGCAGCAAAGTGACGGAGAAGGTCCTTTAGTCCTTGCTGCAAAACCTCTCACCTCAGTGACTTGCCGTAAATTGGTTCATATGGAAGCTAGCCCAACGGTTGATTTAAATGGGAATGACTGTTGTATCCATTCAAATTCTGTGAGTGTAACACACCCTCTAGTAGCCATATTGGTCTCTCTTGAGAAGCAATGACCATGTCCGAATTCTTCATACTACATACTAAGCAATTTTTAGACACATTTTATTTTTATGAACATGGACCGAAATGTGAAATACGGATCGAATTGCTAAACGATCGTTTTATGTCCCATAGTTCTCAGAGCATTCACGTAGAAACAACCTGGTCAAACAATGATGGCGGACAGCGAAGTGGGACCTGGCGCCAGCAAATTCAAGTATATTGTGCAGTACGCTCTAGTACTGCATTCCATACATTACATAATGTACGTAGAAAGTACGAATTTGAACACAAACAATGGCTGTGAACAGCTAATGGTGTTTGTAAATGTACTTGGCCGTCTCAACAGAATTGAATAGACATGGTTAATTTCTGTGCTGTTTTTGACTAGGAACGGATCATTTCATCACTGACACTTTGATTTTGTGTTTAATGTCAGCTTGTTAGCTAGCTAACCATGGTAGGCTATTGGTTAGCTAACCATCACTGTCTTGTTAACACATCCAATTTTGTATACTAGCCAACGTATAGAAGCTGACGTTAGCAGCTAGTAGTTGCATGTTAACATTAACATATCGATTGCTTTGCTAAATTAGCCTGCTGGCTAGTTAGCTTGCTAACTGTTTGTTCAGGTGAACTGAGCTGACTCTTCTCAAGCTACAACTCAGTGTTTTGGAGACGAGGGCTAAAGACAACTGTGTTTCAGACAGAAAAGTCTACTTATCAAATCTACTTATTTTCAGGTATCTATCTTCTTTCTTGCCTGGTTCTTATAAATTTTGACATTATTTGAGAACAGCTAAGTCTCCAATGAACCTCCATGATGGATCCAGACGTGGTTGATAGGAGATTTAATTGTGACATAACTGTAAAACCTCTATACCAGATATTGCCATGTTACATACTGAATATAGGTTGGGGCAGCAGAATTTGGGGTTAATCAACTAATTCTGGGTCTTTGGCAAAGCTCTCTCTCTCTCTCTCTGTGTGTGTGTGTGTGTGTGTGTGATATGTCCTGGACTGCATCCCCCACTGGGGAGAGATCAAATGAGACATGGGGCTCAAAAAAAGTCCGGAAAAAGTAAAAATAACCCTCTATGGCGGCCCAGAAAGCATTGCATCTGCCTTATATGGTGAATCTGCATGTAAACAGGCTGTCAATCAGAAGCAGAAGTATTGGCCAGTAAGCTGAACTTAGTTGTTACTGCTGTTCACTCATCTACTGTGGAATACACATTTCAAACTGTCAAAGCAAAGTATTGGGAGAGTATTGGGAGAATGCAAAGTATTAATCATTTCTTTCAACATCAGTTATAACCAACAGTATTTTTCCGAAGATAAGATGAAACTTTAATGATCGCCGTTCAATCAAGTTCCTCCAGCAGCAAAATATTAACAGAATACAGCAAAGAAAAAATAGAAAACTAGTTATTAAAAAATAGAAACAAAACCGACAACTCCAAAGTTTCAAGAAGAATGTTGAGAGAAAAAAATGAGTTACAGTGTAATAAGGGTGTGCAAAATATAAGCAGAAACAAAGAAAAATCAATGCATTAAAAACATGTACGAAATGAAAACATGCCAAAAAATGAGATACATGCAGTGTGAAATAAGTGCAAAATTCAAAAAAATATTAAATCAAATATATTTGTACATTTATAGGCATATTTAAGACACTTTAGTTCATCATAAGGTTAGGGTTCACCCCTCCTGAAGGCAGTACTGCCCATGTCTTTATCATTACCTTCAGACATTTCCTAGCATAATGTATGTCTTCTGCATAAAGCATATGGTGACATTTTAAAGGTGTACAGTACAGTCTAACATAAGTATTGCAGGCAGTGAGCTGAAGTTGGTCTTTTTAAAGCCTACGTACTGAGACGGAGCTAAGGTTCTTTTTAAAGCCTAAGAATTGGGACAGCGAGTTAAAGTTGGTGTTTCTAAAGCCAAAGTGTTGGTAGAGAGAGCTAAAGTTGGTGTTTTTAAAGCCCAAGTATTGTTCCAGAGAGCTAAAGCCTGTCTTTTTAAAGCCAAAGTGTGAGACAGGGAGTTAAAGTTGGTGTTTTTAAAGCCAAAGTGTTGGGACAGAGAGCTAAAGTTGGTGTTTTTAAAGCCAAAGTGTTGGGACAGAGAGCTAAAGTTGGTGTTTTTAAAGCCCAAGTGTTGGGACAGAGAGATAAAGTTGATCTTTTTAAAGCCTAAGAATTGTGTCAAGGAGTTAAAATTGATGTTTTTAAAGCCTATTGTTCCAGAGAGCTAAAGTTGGTCTTTTTAAAGCCTAAGTATTGTTCCAGAGAGCTAAAGTTGGTCTTTTTAAAGTATTGTTCCAGAGAGCTAAAGTTGGTCTTTTTAAAGCCTAAGTATATGGTCAGGGGCTAAAGCCTGCCTTTTTAAAGCTGAGGTATGGGATGGGGAGTTAAAGCTGGTGTTTTTAAAGCGTAAGTGTTGGGACAGAGCTAAAGTTGGTGTTTTTAAAGCATAAGTGTTGGGACAGAGAGCTAAAGTTGATGTTTCTAAAGTGCAAGTATTAGGACAAAGAGCTAAAGTTCGTGTTTTTAAAGCTTAAGTATTGGGACAAGGAGTTAAAGTTGGTGTTTTTAAAGGCTAAGTGTTGGGACAGAGAGCTAAATTTGTTCTTTTTAAAGCCTAAGCATCGAGACAGTGAAATAAGGTTTTGGTTAATTTTTTCACCTAAAAAAAGACCACTCTAGTGCCACACTTGTCTGTTTGTTTTTTATGAAGAGCACACTTCTGGGACGTCCCGGTGGCTCAGTGGTCAAAGGCCCATGCCATGTAAAACGCGATATCCAGGGTTTGAATCCAACCTAGACCTTTGTCGCATGTCATTCCCCTCTCTCTCTCCCAACCTTTCCTGTCTATCTCAACTATCTCAACTGCCAAATAAAGACGAAAATGCCCAAAAAAAAGAGAATACCATGCATTGAAAAAATAAGGGTTGCAGTGTTCTTGGGAGCTGCTGTCATCCCATGAATTGATCTTGTAATATTTAGAAACACCCCTGTCCCATTCAAGTGTTCCTGAAGTGGTGATATACAAATCTGACTAGTCTACAAGTGTCCCTTGTATCTGTTTTAATTTTCTGGTCAAAACATATGGTCATTTCGTCATCCTCATCTTCATCAACATCTCTCAGCAGCGAGACAAAAAATAAAAACAAAAAGAAACAATATTCCTCCAAGAAAATCAAGTTTTTTTTTTCCAGTGGCCCAGAAAGCAGTTCAGCTCGGTAGCCTTACATGGTGATACGCTGGACCAGTCTGACCTAAAACTAGAGAGAGAGGAAGAGAGAGAGGAGGAGAAACAAAAATACACTGTTATAGAAGACCATGGTAGGCCAAAGAAGACAGACTGTACTCCTACTGCCAATCTAGAGAGATAGAAAAAGAGAGTTGTGATAACTACAAGGACATCAGAGACTTGTACCTAGCCAAAACCAGCGAAAAGACTCCAACATACCAGCTACTGACTGAAAAAGACTTACTTATTAAACATGACTAGAACAACCCCAATACACCAACAACTCGTAGAAAAAGAGACTTTGATCTTCCAAAACATCAGCAGAAAGACAGAAAGAGACTTGTACCTACCAAAACATCAATAGACAGAAGCAGTAGAACTAAATGAATTGAATATTAATGTATATTATTGCTTATAACATTGGCATATATTTGCTTTTTATCATCATCATCTGTTCATGTTTATATTGGCGCAATAGATGTATATCATTTTGGCAACATTGGTTTCTCTCCTGTCGTGTCAAAGAGATTTGAATGGAATTTAACTGACCAAGAAAGGGTGGAGGAGAGACAGAGAAAGGGCTTAGGGAAACAAGAATAGATGAAAAGATAGGCAAAGAAAGAGAGAGAGAGACAGAGAGAGAGAGAGAGAGAGAGCGAGAGAGAGAGAGAGAGCAGTTTAGGGGAGAACGGGAGAGGAGAAGTGGGATGGAGGGATGGTTTACCCCTATGCGCTGTGTTTACTCTGGAAGACTTATTGCTGCTCTTGGCAGCTTCACACACATTCTTTCTCTCTCTCTCTCTCTCTCTCTCTCTCTCTCTCTTTCTCTCTCCCTCCATATTCCCCAGATATAGCCAGCTATGTAGGGATGCCTACAACCAACTTTTCCCCAGAGCCTTCTAAGAGTAGAGCTCGACTGATATGGGTTTTTGAAGGCCAATACCAACACTGTCATTTTTGGATCAAAACTGCAGATAGCTAATGTTTTGTGCCGATATTTACATTTGTCCATTTTCATGCCCAAACAGCATTCAGACCATCATGGTACACTAAAACTCACTGAAAGAACAAACTAATGAAATTCTTTTGGGTGGGTCAGCAGATCCTTAAGGCAGGGTGAGGCAGGTTTCACTGCAGGTTTACACACCGACACCACTAAAGAATAAAAAAAGGGGAGGAAAGTCCAACATATTGGAGGTGGACAACATCGACCAATATATATGATATGTATCTAACCCTATCCCTGAAAGCAGTGGAGCAAATAATATAATTACCTGAAGATGATCATTCAAGAGCTGTAAAATCAAAGGTAACTTAGTCAACCAAGGAATTTTTGAAAGGTACCAGCATTTAGTTTAATGTCATGGCATAACTCATTTTGTCACCTCACATGGTGGACCTCATTATGGAAAAAAAAATATTCATATGTTATTATGCATTCTATATTGCGGTAAAGCAAATCCCTGGATAGTCTCTCCGGATTTCCATTGATGGCTGCATTTACATGCACACTAATACACTGATCTTAATGTGATCATGAGAATACTGCAATTAAAACATGGGTCATGTAAATACTTTAACCTCTTGATCTCATTTATTTGGAGTGTTAATATTGGTAATTGAGACATGTTGAGTACTCCATTATTAATTCCTTTAACTGCATTCCAATAACTCCATTACAATAACTGCACACCCAGAGAAGGGGGGCTCTTCTAAGGTTATTTGGTTTGGGTGTTTCTATATATAGAGCCACAATGACTCAAAGAAACCTCTGATTTGTCAAAATATAAAAACTGGCAAATCAGAGGTTTGATAAAAGTTCTTTCAATAGAAAGATAACTGTCATTACATGGCAAATTAAATTACATAGTGGGGCAAGAAAAAGAGAGATACCTGAAATATCCATTTACTAATGTTCTAAGTAAAAGTGAATAGTCTGATAAGGTAGATTTGTTTCCAAATGTAGGTTACTGTGACACAGTAAACTGTCCCGTCTTTAGCCCTTGTCTTTGTCAGCTAGCTAACTAGCCACCAGGCAAATTTAGCAACGCAACCAATGTTAATGTTAATATGTGACTAGCCACTACTAGATATTTTAACTAGTGTGCAAATCAGATGTGTAAACAGGACAGTGGTGGTTAGCTGACCAACTATGGTTAGCTAGCTAACATGTTAACATTACCTTAACACAAATTTGATCAGCTGTATCAGCAGTGAAATGATCAGTTCCAAGTCAAAAGCAGCACATAAATTAACCATGTCAATTCAATTCTGTTGTGACGGCCAAGTTGTACATTTAGAAACTCTATGAGCTGTTCACTGCCTGAGGACCTCCAATATGGCTGCCAGAGGATGTGTTGCGTCACCTGAAAGTTCTGTAATGGTAATGTAAAACCATTTGAGCATGGTTCAATAAACCACTTTCCACAAAAGGGTTCTTTATGGCACCAAAAGGTGTTATGGTACACACCTAAAGAACCATTTTCTGGTACTATATAGAACCCCTTTTGTTAAGAGACTGGTATTCAACAACACATGAAAATGCAAATATTAACAGATCCCCTTCTGCTATGCACATGAGCAGCTTAATCAAATTTTTCTCATAATTGAAGACTTTCATGGGTTTTGACATAACATTTACCCAACAAATGAAGAATTATGTAACTTCTTCTTTCAAATAAGAAAATATAGAATAGTTATTAGCCCTTCTGGTAACAATGTACTTTACAATGGCCTTACCCCAGTGTACTAACCTGTGTATTAACCTATGGAAAGAATTGTAAGTTCACAATATTACTGTGTACTTGATGATGTCATTGTGATGAATAACTTTCAGCAACTCGTTGGCAACTGCCCAAAATTAAACATGCCAGAATAACTTGGGAAACAAATTAAATAGAAGCACTTGGTCCATATGTATTAGGGAGATTTTCAATACTCTCCCATAGATTAATACACAGGTTAATACACTAGAATAATGCCATTGTAAATTGTTACCATTCATCTTTATGAAAGGCCTTTGGCTGAGCTCTGCAGGATCACAATGTTTCTCAATAGAATGTTGAGAATGAAGAGAGAGACAGAGAGAGAGAGAGAGACAGAGAGACAGAGAGTAAGAGTGCCAGCAGCAGGCGTTGTCGAACAAGAGGCTAACACCGATAAGCTTCTTGGAAGCAGATGCATGGCTGGAGAGGAGTTGGTGATGGCTGTGTGTGTGTGTGTGTGTGTCAGTATTGGTTAAAGGTCATTTGGATTTTTGTTCCATGTCTATCCTTCAGTAGTAGCATTAAAGCTACTAGTTGAATAATTTGTTTTGATAAAAGCATTAATTGTGTGTGTGTGTGTGTGTGTGTGTGTGTGTGTGTGTTGTTGTTGTTCCCATTTGTCCCATGAAACCCAGTTATGAATAGAATGAGAGACAGAGAGGGAGAGACAGAGAGCGAGAGAGAGAGAGAGATAAGGAAGTTATGGGCTAGTGGTGAGATGTGGGAAACTGCTGGGTATGCTGTATTTTGAGGCAACACCACGCCAATAATTAAGTGTAATTTTTTCATAATGCTTTTGCTTCTTACATAAATTCTGTGGTGTTAAATAAAAAGGAGGGTGTAACAACGCCTTATGTAATAACACCGCATTATGTAATAACTCGACAAAATGTAATAAATTTTCACTTCATTATGTAATTCCACCCGCATTTTGTAATAATCTGCCGCATTTTGTAATACACAGTCTGAATGCAATATGTTATAAATTTCCCCGTATTTTGTAATAAATTATTACATATTGCGGTGGTTATTACAAAGTGTGGGAGTTGCACATTTTTTGTGATGAAAATGTAATAATACAGTGCATTATGTAATCTATTCGTTCTTTCTATCGTGGCTACTAGTAGTTTTTGCAAGTTAAAACTGAACTGTTTGTATATTAGAAATCCACTGCAAATCAGTGTGTTGTTAGGCTATATGCTGTGGTTGTTTTTCACTTAATTACTTAAATACTTAAACATAATTAAAGATATTACTTAATAGTCTAAATGTTCATCCATAGTGTTGTTGACCACAACAGTATGGTACATGTTCTTTGCCTAAACATACCGTAATTGGGCATTGAGAGAATAAAGAATTTGAAATAATTTACTGTTCCATATTGGTCTTTTGTTATGCAACCATTTTTTGTCTCTTTTTCTGTATAAAATTTGCATAATCCTGATTGCTTAATGGCAGAGCTGTGTGTGTGTGTGTGTGTGTGTGTGTCTCCTGACATTTGTGTGTACCAGTACTTAGATGTTTGTGTCAGTATAACACTCAGTGTCGTGCAGTTTCTGTGTCTCTATGAACCCTCAAGTACAGTTTATATTAAGCTAAGGAATACAGTAAAACTTAATGTAGTTTTGACCAATGAAAGATACTACTAATCTACTGAACTAATAGTATCTTTTTAAAATGAATTTTGAGTCATATGATTCATGCTAGAATGCATAAAATAAACATTGTTGTTATAATGTTATAATGAAAATGTATTACATTTTGTCGAGTAATTACATAATGCAGTGTTATTACATAATGCGTTGTTACAGAGGGTAAACTACGACCTCCAGTCTGTGATCATCACAAGGCATCACTACAACCAATATACACAAAAATCAGTTCTGTTTTCAGATAAGCATTCATTTGTTTTTTCTCCTTCAAAGACTCTATCCTCCAAGAGCTTTCATCAGTTTGATACTACTTACTATGATGTATAGTATGAATTTATGTCATACATTATTTATATCAGGCCTCAAAAGGTGGTAAACTGAGATTAGGTGGGTTTACCCTTCACTATATCCTTGCTTATATCTCACAATGCTACATGGATTTTGTTCCTCTTATCAATGGTCATCCTTACTGAAGGCAGCGTTGCCCATCCTTCCTGCCTTAAAACAGTGGTTATTAGACAGAAGCAGTGTTGTACACCCATAAAAAGACGGTTCTTCAAGGGTTCTTTGGTTAGGTAGGGGTTCTATATAGAACTGTAAAGAGTCACAGAATTATCTGATGTTAAAATAAAAAAAATGGGAAATGAGAATGGAGAAACCAGGGTGGTTCTTTAAGAGAAGAAAGAGGGTTCTGCTGTGGTTCAACCCAAAAGAACCATTGTTGGTTACTATATAGAACTCTTTTTGTTACGAGTGCAGGCTAGCATGGTGGCCTAGTGGTTGGAGAGGTCATCCTGAAGTCCTGAAGAGGTCCTAGGTTCAATCCCCATAACTCCACCCTGCTGAAGTGTCCTTGAGCAAGACACTGAATCCCTACTAGCTCCATGGCTGCTGTTCTGTATCTGACCTCTGACCTCCCGGTGGAGGAAGAAGGTGAGAATATGAATACTCAGCAGGGATCAATACTGTCACAAACAACTTGTCCATAGGAACTCCACCCAGCTACTGAACAGTGTCCCAGCTGCCAGGCCTCGCCATATACGTCCTGATATAAAATAACACAATTCTAATGCACCCAGTCCACCAAAATAAACACCACAAATCCAGTGCAGCCATTCTCTGCCATTCTCCTCTAATATCACTAATCCGGCACACCCAGTCTTTGGCATCCACCTGTCATATCTCCTAAAATTAACGCACAAATCCAGCACACCTGATCTCTCAAACTAAAATAAACCAAGGGCACCCAATCTACTAAATATAAAATGCCACAAATCCAGCTCACCCAATCGTTGGCATCCCCCCCGTCAAATGTCTTAAAATAATTGTACAAATCCAGCACACCTGATCTTCCAAGCTAAAATAAACCAAATGCACCCAATCTACTAAGAATCATGTACCACAAATCCAACACACCCTGTAACCAAAAGTAACCAAAGCAGGCTACTGATTGAACACAAATCTGGTGCAACCAATCCCTGGCATTCGCCTCTTACTTCTCCTACAATAAAACAACATAAAACGAATACAGCTGGTCCCCCAAAATAAAACTCCACAAATCCCGAGCACCTGATCTGCACTGTCCTCTGTCATCCCTCCAAAATAATCACACAGATCCAATGCCTCCAATGGATGGCATTCCCCAGTGATACCCGACAACAATCATACAAATTTGGAATGCCCTAGGGCACCCAACCTCTAAAAATAACACAAATCCAGCGCACCGAACCTCTCACACCCATCGTCATATCTCCTAAAATAGATGCCCAAATCAAGTAGGATCTATCAACTGTGAGATCAGAGACACGGACATAATTTCACACGTTGAACACATGTTGTACACACATTTTTGATATAAAAAAATACTTTCAGTGATCGCATATAGGCAAAAATATGGAATAGACTTTATTCCCATGGCGGGCATTTTGAACTTACATCACACTCGGGGTGGGAAACTTTACCCGGAAGCAAAACAATAAATCAACATTTTCTGTGGTTGCTTTGTCTTTGCTCTAATAATTTATGTGGATTGTATTTCGTGTAAATAATTTGACGTTACGTTTTCATGGTTGTCAAACAACAGCAAGATCATAAAAATGTTTTTTTCTTGAAATGTCAAAATGTGAACATGACTCCCCTCTTGAAGTTTGCGAGCTTATTAGCATTTTGCGACTTCCAGATATTCCAGTTATTATGATCATGCAGTTGTTTAACGATTACAACACCATATACATTTCACATCAATTATTAGACCGCAGAAAAAACAACCATAGAAAATGTTGATTTATTGTTTTGCCCATAGAAATTGAATAGGGTTTCGCACTTGTACCGCACTTTGTAGGCGTGGCCTTTTTGCCACGTCACACCATTCTTATCTATGCCTACTGTTGTGTACCAAGATGCACATATGAACATTGAGCATTGGACAAACACTTTTTTTTTTCCTGTTTACAAATTTTCCTCCCAATTTTGCAGATTAGAGAATGGAATTGAACAAGTTTCTGATACATATGAGAGGTATTGCCAAACTCCTGAAGCCCTGTCCTGCCTGCTCTCTAGTTTCTTGGCACAAAACACCCTTGACCTAGACGCATGGGCACACACACACATACACACACACACACACACGCACGCACACACACAGGCTGAGTGCAGAGAGGCTGGCAAGTCTGCGGGTGGGAAGGATCACTAATCCAAGCCAGGCTATGTAATAAACAGGATGCTGGAGAGGGGAGAGGGCAGACCAGTGCAGGACAAGTGTACATGGTGGGTGGTGGGTAGTGAGTGGAGTAAAGAATTTCTCATATAGTAATAAATTATTCATAACAAAGTCTATCTTCTTGTCATCTAACATCTGAAGACTACATTGTCCTCTATACTGGTCTCTAACCAATCATACATTCCCACAATACTTTGGACTAAACACAGTAGAAAAACAAATAATTCATTGATTTTATTTCATCATTTCAGAACACACAATTATTATCAATCAATGATAAATCTCTTTCTCACAAGTTCCATGGATGGATAGATATTATTAATTATTTTAAAGTGCATTTCTTTGGTTTTACGGCTTACTGGAAAGATGATATAAGTCGTACACCATTTCTTGACAGTTGACTGAATATATTTGAGAGCTGACGTTTCTGTTAGAAGGTATTGAGTATAATAAATCTGTATTCTCAGTTTCAACACCTGTCAAAGCAGCTTCTCCTTAAGCCACAAAGAGACCACCAGCTGCATCAAACCAGTAACAATGCTGGATAATGCTGGAATTTAGATATGGCCTTCAATGTAAAAGTATAAAATTTGTCACTTTTGATAAAAAAAAAAGAATACCTAAGTTTTAGGGTGCACAGAACAACAAACATCATGCAATTAAATATGGAATTAAAGTCTAGGTGTAAAATATTGGATCATCGGCTCTCAGTCTGATTTTATTGCTAAGGAATCTCATCGACTACAGTGTGATTTATGCAATTTTTTGGAGCCCTGCAGTCCTAAACTATACTTTACTCATTTGAGAGGTCATTTGAAAAATAGGGAAACTCCCAAGTGTCCTTTTTCAACAGTGTCCATTCAAGTCCAGTGTTTTATTCTACCTTTACAGCACATAAAATTGATATCATAATTCTGGATTTAAAAATGTAAGAGCTGAACTAATTTGTGATTGTAGTCCACCAACTGCAACCAGTGAGGAATGTACAGAACATGCAGTTCCTATAGATAGACAATGAAGAGAATGGAGACTCAGTTAGGCATAGACTTACATCCTTATTCCTACGTATGCAGACAATTTTGTATGTTTCCAAGTCAGCTACACAGGAAATAGTTAATGAACTATATGAAATTATCATACTGAATAAGAATAAGACTTCCAATCTGATTTTTTCAGAATAAAAGCGTAATTTCTACAAATCCACAACACTCAATTTTTGACTAAAAACACTTCATTAGGTAACAAAATGCAACTATACAATGAGATATATGAAATTGGTGTTTTGGCGGGAGAGTTCACTAGTTGGTCCATTGAAAATGTGCTATGGCAACATAATTGTAACCCTGACAACTCTGTTTTAGCTCTAGTAACTGAGACCTTAAGTTTACAGGTTCCCCTCTAGTGAATGTTATAACACACTGCAGACAGTTGCATTATAGAGCTTCTTTGATGCTATATTTAGGTAAAACCTGTGGTGTATTCACTTAGGTGCAACCTCTGAACATCAATGTGTTTCAGGTTATGGCACTAATGAGGAGTTGTTGTCTTTGCAGATTGCTACAGAGTTCATGTACCTGGCTTCTGTTGATCTCTGCCAGTCTTTCTTAGATGGACTTGACAAGTATTTGCCAACACTGCTGGAGTTCTACAGAGTGTGAGCAAGTAGCAGTACCAAGCTTTCCAGTCTGCTTCAGTCCCTTGATGTTCAAGTAAGGATAGTCTGATCTTAATCAAATTCTTTCTCACCACTCTCAATCACCGCTGAACAAAGATTGAAGAAGATTTTTCTCCTGTGTTTTTTGTTATTTACCTTATTGTTACTTATTATCCTGTCAGAAATAACCTATACAAGCATGCTTACATTTCATCTTCAGGTCTTGATTGCTACAGTTGGGACACAGTGTGGCTAATTCATAAAACTTTGCAGTAACAGAATAGCAGCACGCAAAATCTGCACCACGGTAATTTCCCCTGATTCATAAATTTACCACACCAGTGAATACCGTGACGGAGCCACATTACCGCTGTGCTATCCTCAGCTGTAGCCCAGGTGACAGCCAATCAAAACCAACATGTTAATTAAGCTTTACATATGTAACACCTGTCTGCCTGTGTGTCAGTGGGCAGCAGAGATGCGTTACAACGGCTGTTACCATTGACATTGGCCGGTAAAATTGATGTGATTAGAATGAATGTGCTTCCACGTTTTTTATTCCTTTTTCAGATGCTCCCCCCTTGTAATTGACAGTGTCACTTTCAAACACTGGGATACAATGCTTACCAGATTTCTGTGGAACGGTAATAAAGTTAGGATCAAACTTTAAACATTGAAGCTATCCAAAGAAAAAGGCGAGCTTGCCTTACCTGATCTTAAAAACTACTATCTGGCAGCACAAGTACAGTCGATTCGAACTTGGATGCAAGAAAATTCAACTGCCAAATGGAGATCAATAGAAGTAAACTTAATAGAAAACCAACCTATAACTATAGCCTTAGGAATAAGAAGAAATGTTACAGAAAGGACAGACAATACTTGGGTAAATAATTCTTTAAAAATCTGGAGAAAAATACGTACAACATTAAAACTTGATGAGGACCTGTTAGCTCTCAGGGAGATAAAACTAATGATGTACATCCCCTAGTTAAGCTTATTTTGAAAAACAAAAAAAAATGAGTAGAATAAATAACCAAATATCTGCGGTTTACAAAATTCTTACTAATACCAACAGACAGGATGAAATAAGGGCAAAGGAAAAATGGAAGGAGGAATTAGAAACCGATATATCAGAAGATGAATGGAGGGAAATGAATATCAACACCCACAAAACAACAAATTCACTTTTTTGGCGGGAGTACTCTTGGAAGATACAACTCCATTACTTCATAACACCAGTTCAACAGGCAAAATACGATGACAAGATTACTCCAAAGTGCTGGAGGAACTGTGGGGATCACACTGCTAACCTCTCTCACATCTTATGGTTTTGCCCAGTATTAAAATCATTCTGGGAAGCAATACATAAGGAAGTCCAGACGATATTGAAAGTAAATTTCCCACTGGATGTCAGGTGGGAAGCAATACATAAGGAAGCAATACATAAGGAAGTCCAGACGATATTGAAAGTAAATTTCCCACTGGATGTCAGGTGCTACCTTCTTGGTATGAGCCCATTACAAATAGTAGAAGAAAAAGACAAATACTTGGCAAGAATCTTTAGAACTACGGCACTGAAAGCGATCACACGCAACTGGTGTCAGACATACAAGCCGCAAATACAGACATGGAGAGATCTGATCAATCAAGTGCATACTATGGAGAGGATAACATATACAATTAGAAGCCAGGGGTACATAGCCGATAATAGATGGAGAAAATGGATTGAATACTGCAACTATGTAAACTAAAAGGGGTATGGTTGAATGTATAATTGGGTGTATGTGGGTGACTATGCAGGTCTAGTTAAGTATGTGCATGGTTGATGATATAGAGGGAAGTAAAAATAGCAGTGTGTTCCCTTGTGTACATCTGTCTGTGTACATGCACGCGCAGATATTATTATGCAAATATGTGGGACTGTGCGGGCAGGTGTGTGGTATGTATGTGGTTGATGCTTGATCGAAACTTGGGATGGCAGTTGGATATATATATGTATGATATGTGGTGCAGAGGTGTGTGTTGCGTATGGTATTGACACCCACATGCGGATGTGTGTATGCCAAATGCATCTGTATGATTGCTTTGTATTGGTGTCTGTTGAGGACATATGTAGGGGAAGCTGGGTGATGTACGATGGGAAGTGTGTGCAACATGTACAGATATATATAAGTGAGAGACATTGGGAACATTATGATGTGCATGTACGGAGGAATGCGTATGTGTATATACATGGACGTACATGAAGGGGGATTTGTATATGGTTTCAAGTATGGATCAAGTACTGACCATGTGTTTGCAGTCGCCTTGTCTGTTTGTTTTTTCTTTTTTTTTTTTTTTTATTGTCTTTGCTCCTCAGGGAGGTAAGATTCCTGGGTGTTGTGCTGAGTAGGGGGAACTGTTACTGCGAGATATAGTCCCTTTTTCTATTGCTGTTTCACAATCGGCTTTTATTTACATTTAATTTGTTATATTGAATTTATTATTATTTATTTTATTTTATTATCATTATTATTATTATTTTTTATTTTTTTTTGTATTGATATCGGATTTATATTTGACGCTTTCGTGATGTTATGTATTCTTTGTCTTTGTTTTATTATATGCATGGTAAACCAGCCTGACTTGACCAAAGTACAGGCATGGATGAAATGTATTAAATAAAAAGTAATATAAAAAAAACAACGGCCTCATGCACTCCTACTGCTGTAGTTGCAATGTTCGCCATTATAAATCCAATGTTTATCATGTCACTTACTGAAAATATAAATTGGCCGGTGGTGATCGTGACCTGATGAAGACCTATCAAAACGTTGTAAGATAAATATATGGGAGCATTGGCAGCAATGTGCAGCATCCTCTTTCTTAAATACTTCAGCTCTATTACACTCTCATTTTTTTTTATAATTCATATTGGTTTTCATTAATTAACATTAATTTCTACAATATACCGTCTGACTAGAACAGGTGGTATTTGTTGCGGTGTGGTGTGCTTTTATGAATCACTTTCCCAATATGTAAATGATCAAAAGGGGTGGAAGTACGGGGGAAACGGTAATGCTAGTATTTCACGTTTATGAATGAGGAAACACATGGTATCTGCCCCTAACGTTACACTAAACCTGCTGGTAAGTTTTATAAATGAGCCCTAGTGTGTCTTCCTTTACTGTTCTTCTGTGTTGCAGATGTCCAACCAGAAGAGAAAAGAAGAGCTGCAGCCTTGCTTGGACTGCCTCATTACCTGAGAGAGGATCTCTCCGCCTTCATCAAAGTCTGTCAGGTGTGTTACACATACTTAACCCTTATCCTTCTTAACAACAAGAACGATGGGGCTACACCAAGCACTGTTCTATTACTCCCATCTCCAGCATGGCCTTCAATTCTTTCTGAACTACTTTTCTTTTGTGTTCAGGCAACCGATAGGGTCGTGAGCAAACAGTCACACCCGGGCGAGTTATGACTTGGTGCTGTATTAGATTTGTGCGACCAGGCAGGGGGGAGAACACATCAGCAAAGCGCTGTTGCCAACGAAGCAACATCTGCTGTCCGGGCTGGTGAGAGATGGTCATCACAAGGGAGCGAGGCAGAATCGGTGGATTTTGGCACCTCAGGACCCAACTCATCTCTCTCATTCACCACGGTCACCAGAGACACAGACTCCGCCTCTCTCCATGCTTTGAGGAGGTTGAGGTGGTAGATCTGTGTTGCCCGTCCTGTCTGACCGCACAACCTCATAGTCAATGTCGCCCACTCGCCGTGTGACCACAAAGGGCCCTTGTCACTTGGCGAGTAATTTGAAGCTGGAGGATGGAAGCAATACAAGTACTTTTTCTCCCGGTGCAAATTGTCTCAGTCTAGTCCCTCTGTTGTACAGGCGCTGCTGACGTTCCTGGGCCTGGAGCAAATTCTTCCATGATAACTGCCCAAGTGTGTGGAGTGGACAGGGAAATTGACTCTTTCCCCCGGCTGGGCTACCAGCTGTAGCAGAGCCTGCGTCTGGGCAGCTGCCTGCGACTGCAACACCTCCAACTGCTGTTGATGGACGGCCGCCTGGCGCTCCTGCATAGATGCCAGCCCCCCAATCATCTCCGCAAGGGCGAGCACTGGGTGTACTGGCTGTCCCTCCGTCATGCCTCGCTGTCCTTCTGACATTGTCCTGTGCTGGGCCCCACATTGGCCGCCACTGTAGCAATGACTAAGCTACTGTGGGGTCCCACACAGCACAGGAGACATGAATGAACTTAAATCACCGCTCTGGTGTCTTTATTCATACACAGTCACTTGTTGCAAAGTAAATCAAAACACAGTGGTGCTCTGAGAGGGTGTGTGTGTGTGTGTGTGTGTGTGTGTGTGTCTGTCTCCATCCACCCCACTACCCCACTACCTCTCCTCTACAGACTGTGCTAAACCACACACACCCTCCACAATACCCTAATCAGGCAGCTTTACAGCAAACATGTTTTTGCATTATATTTTACACGTTTTACTGTTATTTACCTATAATCTGATGGTACATGTGATCAACTGTCTAGAAAATGAAATGTGAAAGAATTTTTATTTACCTTCAAATGCAGTCATTCATTCATTCACACTCCAACTGTCAGAGACTCTGTGTCTATACTGCTTTTATTTGTGAAAAAGGGACGTGTGGTTTCTCTGCTCATTAAAGGGTTTTAAGTCTCTCTGTGTTAATATAAAAATGTATTATATTGCTCTCCTTGTGATCCGTCTTTCCCACCACTTCGGGGGAGTCAGGGATGAAGTTTGGAATAGTCATTTGGTGTTAATTTGAGGATATATCATAATGCTGTCCTTGTTGTGCCTGAGTCTTTTTCACCATAGGGGGGGATTAAGTGATGAAGTCTGGTATATTGAGGGTACACCCTCAATTAGGCTGCTGATTCGGAGGAGGATGCTGGAAAGTTTGCTTTCTATTCGACACTGAAGAAGCCGGGGGTAAAGAAGAGCTGGAGGAGAAGATCGTTCTTCATGAGCTATGAGATGTACCACACACCTTTCCTGTGCTGATGGGTCTTAACATAGACTATCCAAGTGCAACTGATAAGATTTTTGAATTTTCTAATTAAGCTTTTACTTTTTCAAATTTATGTATAGTAGTCTGACTGTTTTGCCTACAGTTTGAATTTTGTAGTGTTGTATTTGTATGTTAAGCACCATACTTTGAAAAAATATTTTTTCAGAGGGTTACTCAGTATTATGACGCATATGAATGATTTAAAAAAAACTGTGTGCTATGTTAGGCAGCCAAACAGCATATTTTGTCCACATTTTGAATTGTTGAGGTCAAAATAAATGGCATTTTTGAAAGTTATTTCTTGTTTATGAATGCATTCCACTCAGTCCTTTTAGAAAATAAGTGATTTAGTTGACTCTGCAAATAAAATGTCAGTCCTCAGGAAGAAAATGTATTTCCAGTGTCCAAAATATATTTCCAATTAATGTCCCCTACTTGTACAACTACATTTTGGGCAATTCTTATACATTTGGAAAATATATCTAAACATACTCTGAAGTAGAATATATGTGAAATGTATTTATTGCAGTATGGGAAACGCATCTCAAACAAAGGAATCTTAAAAGGACAATATTATTATATACTTATGTCCTTTTAAGATTCCTTTGTTTGAGATGCGTTTCCCATACTGCAATAAATACATTTCACATATATTCTACTTCAGAGTATGTTTAGATATATTTTCCAAATGTATAAGAATTGCCCAAAATGTAGTTGTAAAATTTAGAGTAATAAAGCAGGCTAGGGGTCTTCCACATGATCAAATTCCTTAATCAAAGTCACTTCTTTTTGTCATTTTTTTGTATTTTTGCTCTTCGTAAAGTTCAGTCATTGGAAATAGTTATACAGTAGTTCATTTCTGAACACAGAGAACATGGGCTTGTTTTTCATATACTTTGAGTTGTGAGTAAAGTAATGATGGAAGAAGCAACACAGATTCCTCAAGTAAAAGTAATTGAAATAAATGACTCTTGTAAAATTCGAAGTGCCATTTAGAAATTATACAAGGATTTGCTTTTAAATGTACGTAAAGTATCAAAAGTAAAAGTACTCATCTGAGCTAAGACATTTCTAGATATACTGAAATACCGTATTTCCTCTAATAGTGGCCTGTAGTCAATTAAAAGCCGGGTCTCCGATAATGGCCGGGGCCGTCGTCGACACGAACAAATAAAGGCCGGTCTCAAATACAGGCTGGGGGAAAAAACAAAGGAAACAAGACTAGGTCAAAACCTAGTATATGGCTGCACCGTGTCCGTCTCCTCTCTCCGCCGCTGCCTCTCCACCGCGCCCACGGCCCGCATTGATCCTCCCGATCCAAGCCCCGGACCCCCGCCGAAATCTCGGCCGGATCACCGGGAACACATCGGCGCCCAGGTTCAGTTAGCTTCAGTTAGCTTCAGCTTACATGCAAACAACGGTGGATACCGGTAAACTCCTGGTGCCTGTTTGTAACTGTAGTTTGTAGTAACGTACAAGTGCCACAAGATGGCTCGGCCGGCGGAAGTCTCTGGAGCATGCCGTCGTCGATTATCGTAATTATCATAATGCATTGCAGTAACAAAAAAACGTCTACCTAACGAACCCCAACAGAAGCAGATCAGAAAACAAGGAGGCTTCGTACTAAAATATGAGCAAATATACTTATCAAACAGAGGGAATTAGAAATAAAGGCCTGTCTCTAATATAAGCCTGCTTCCAATAAAGGCCTGGTACCCTCTGCAGTTGAGGTAAATAAAGGCCCGGGCCACTATTAGAGGAAATACGGTATTGAATGTGGATGGTATCATCTGTGTGTGATCTAATGAATCAAGGTAATCATGGGTGAGCAGTTCTTCATTACTCCAAAGATGTTTGATTGATAAAGGCCCTGATTTCTAACTTATTCCAGGTCTAATCACATAAAGCAAAATTTCACTTGTGAGCTAAAGAGTGACTTTTTGACTTTATGACTTCAGAACTGAAAAAACATGTTGCTTTTTCCAAACATACCCATAGAGGCAAACGCAGTGGGGAAAAAAACTCCAAAATTCAACACTTTGAAAAGTAGGGATACAGAAAAATAAGCTTGTCACTAGCTAACTTCACTGCTAAATTCAAGCAGTCGTAGTTGTGTAGTTGTAGATTTCTAGCTAATTTGATAACTGTTAAGTCTATCTGAACGCAGGTTTTATGAACACTGAATGCACAAAATATTAGGGACATCTTCCTGATATTGACTTGCAGCCCCTTTTGCACAAACCACATCTCAATTGTGTCAAAACCTAAAAATACTTCTCCAAGTTGTCTGCATCTCTTTGCATCTCCTCCTTTGTGGTTGGTATAGATTTAATGAGGGAAATCAATAAAGCATAGAGGTTTTTACCTGGATTCACCTCATGAGGGTACTTCATGTACACTAATATTTTTGTAGGCTGCATTCAGTGTATATGCCAATCTTCCGGGTAGAGTTTCCCAACTTGAGTGTTCAAAATGGCATGGGAATAAGGTCAACTGTCGACTGTAATCTGATGGACTATCTAATCAAACTTCTGCATAGTAATAATGGGGAGTAATCCAGTTCAGTAATCATTGCAATGCAGTGCACTTTACTTTTTTTGTTTATATACTAGGCTACCTGCAGTCCAGTACCAAGTCCAAGTTCATATAAGTGAAGACTTATCAATAAACCTACCCAAATAGATATTTTGCCTCCACAAATGTACACCTACGTCTAAAATTTTGTAAAGTACATTTTAGTGTGCTTTTGCCAATTAATGTGCCAAAGGCAAGTTTCAAATTCAATTTCATGCACAGTATTTAAAGGCAGTCAAAGTCCATGGCCTGATTTTTGACCACACTTACAAGGGCAAAGAATGATGAGAAACCTGTGCAGAAGGACCAGCTACTTATTATTCATGAACTCTTTCAGCCAATGAGCGCTGATTATCCACAATGCTAGGATGGACATGTACAAGCATGGATTCCAAGGAAAAAAACACAAAATCATCTTGCCATACATTGACATTGATGATGATGATTTCCAGGCAAACAATTCTGTAATGATACATTAGAGTTGATATTATATTTATTGTTTTTCACAACATTATGATAAAGGACAACATAAATAATGGCAAGTACTGGAGTAATGAATGAGAAATGTCATTGCATTGGATTGCATTTAAACAAAATCTAAATCCAGCTAGTGAAGGAGAGTAGCACTGACACACTCTTCTGTCCGACTTCCTCTCCACCTCTCATTCCCACCATACAGCATCATTACTTTCCTTCTCTCCTCCATCCTCTCATCCATCTCTCTACTCTGTTTATCCTCTCTTCAACAAACACAGCTGAGGGTTTTCAACAGCATCTCAACTCTCATCTTTTTATGTTAGCGTTCCATTGATGTTACTGTCTTGTTGCCATGTTGGTGTCTTTCATTTCTTTTGTGAAGCACTTTGTAACCCTGGTTATGTAATACGGATTTCATTTACGTACTTTCCTTTCATCCCCCTCCTCTATCTCCTTTCTCCTCCTCTCCTACCTCTGATTATCTCTTCTCCTCTCCTCCCTCAACCTGCAATTCTCCTTAGTCGTATCTAGCGGGGAGTGTGTGTGTGTTAGCATAGCTAGCATCAGCCATGGAAGAAATGAAACAAAAAATAGCAAAGGGAGAGCTTCTAAAAATTCCAAATGAGCCGGGGAAGTCTAAAATGTGATCTGAATTTAATCTGCAAGTAATTTGATCACAAAAATCAACATGTAATCCAAAAGCAATCTGATTACAAAGATGTAATGTAAATGTAATCAAAAGTAATCTGATTATAAAAATGTACCTAATTGTAATAAGAAAGCAATCGGATTACAAAGATGTAATGTAAATGTAATCAAAAAGTAATCTGATTATAAAATGTACCTAATTGTAATAAGAAAGCAATCTGATTACAAAGATGTAATGTAAATGTAATCAAAAAGTACTCTTGCAACCAATGTAATCTAGATAATAATGTCACTATTATTATTATGTGACATTTTATTTCTCCCAACAGGCAAATTGTCTTTTCTCTTGCTTCCCTCCACAGGGAGGTCAGAGGTCAGGATCATTCTGATTGACGCAGCATTGTTTAAACCATTCTGATTGGCCGCATCGTTATTTAGAGCATTCCAATAGGACGATGAAGTCATCTGAAGGACTTTGCTTGGCTTCTAAGGTTAACACGGCCGAGTGCGATTGGCTGCTGAGGTATCTAGAGGGTTGGGACTAACTGGTGTGGTTTCTTGGGTCTGGCGTAGGGACAAGTTGGACCGGAGCAGTGGAAAAATAACTGGTCTATTTATAAAGGCCCATTTAACAGAAGAGGGTCATCCTTTGTCACTCACAGAAACACAAATAGATAGGCTGTCCTGGTGCTACCATGTATTCACAGTATCACAAGTTAGAATCTGGCTAACTAGCTGTTTTATACGTCTGTCTTTCCTGTCTCTTTCTTTTGTCTTATAAAACAGAAATGCCATAAATCTTACCGAAAAATCTAATGTCCTAGTCTTTATAGAATAGAATAGAACTCTTTTTTTCCCCACATTGTTCAAGATGAATACACTAATTTCCATTCCTACCTGATGTACACATTGAAAAGATAAGTACTATCATTACTTGTGTTGGTACCTCCTGAGTCAATTGCAGTACACTGGTTAAAAAGTTTTCAAGTTCCTTTCATATTCTAGCGCTGTGTTAATATTTACATCTTTTAATGTTAAGTAATGTTTCTGACAGTTGCTGCATTACTAACGCTATATTGTGATAGCTGAACATATACGCTGAAAGTACAAAACATTAGGGACACTCACTCATTTCATGAAGTCCACTGATGAGGTGAATCAGGTAAAAGCCACTGTCCCTTATTGATTTCCCTTATTAAATCACAAAGGAGGAGATGTAGATAAACAGAAGCAGATGAGTTAGAGAAGGATTTTTAAGCTTTGAGACTATTCAGATGTGTATTGTGCAAGTCAATATGAGGAAGATGTCTCTAATGTATTGTACATTCACTGTATCTAAATGTAAATTCCTCCTGTGAGAGTATATTCTTCAGTTGATGAATATTTTTTACTATAGTTTATGCAGCTTGCTCACATGCTCATATGTTCATTTTAACTGATATTTGAGCATATAGGCTGATATTGTATTGCAGCATTACAATGCTAACAGTTGAAGAGTTGTGTATTTGCATGATGGCTACCACTTTCTGTAATGGTAAGCATCCCTAAGGCTTCTTACATACTAATGCTGCACATACTGTATGGTAATGTTTATGGTGCCACCATGTGGACAAATGCAGTTAAGAGCATCACTGTATTGTGGATATATTTCTATGTATTGTCAATGATTGCATAATGTAATGTAATGCATGTAATGTAATGACTCCCCAGATACATAAGCAAAGATTATATCCACCATCTATCTAGCTTGGGAACAGTGGAAGGGAGGATGAATCCACCTTCAATTCCAGTCTCTGTTCTTATTCACCTTTAAACTGAACAAGGAACTCAGTGACTTTTACTTGCGGCTCTATGTTTTTCCAATGCTCATGTTTGTAATTGCTTTTAATATTAAAAAAAAACTGTAATATATTTATGACAATCAGTCTCACTGGAGGTATATTACAGTAAAGACTCAAGATTTTAAAAGTCATATATTTTTCCATTGTCAGCAATTTTATATAATTTCTGGGCATCTATGCAACACACCATAAAAGTTTCTTTCAAACGAGAAAATTCTGAATATAATTTTAAATTAGATTTGGAAATTAGAAATTATTCTCTAGTGTCTCTTTCTCCCGTTGAGCTGAGCCCTTTTTGTTGTGTGTGTGTGTGTGTGTGTAACACATTTTGTCACATTCACTGGCCTGATTGGGAGTGTCCGTTGAGCCCCTCCCAACACTCTCCTTTCCCCTACCCCAAAACTAAACACTATAGGCTTGTTTGAAATTATTTTCGGCTTCAAAAGAGATGGCAGTAGCTGCAACCCCCGACCCCCCAACCCCCATTTGCAGGTTTAACGCAAGAAGTGTCACAAAATTTGTGAGGCTGTAATCACGAGTTGTGGTTGCACTGGAAAATGAACTTCAAAGTACACGGGGGTGTGAATATTTTCTGTGAGTGAAAATTTCAACATACAAGTTCTCACTTATTCTACAAGTTCTCACATCGAGACACACACATACACACAAACAATCAAAAGACACTACAAACAGTACATTTTGTGTTGCAGGATATAAAGACGGCAATCACTTGGCCAAGCGTGTTTTGTCTATGCAAAATTTCCTTATGAGATTTACAAGCTGCATGAACATCTGTATGTGCGTGTAAGTGTGAGGTTTTGTTCTGATGACACATACGTGCCGGGTAAAGGAACCAGTTCCAGGAACAAAAACAAAAAGCAAAAAAGAACAGTACTTTTGGAGGATGTGAAACATAATCGAGGAGTAAAGTGATGTCTAACCCTGCAGCGTTTGGAAAGACACAAAATATAATGCAGGTTGTGACAGTTATTACAGTTTAAGACAGCAATGTCTCAGAGAACGGCATTTGAATAGAAACCTCAAAAAACACATCAACACCACACAAAATTGACAAATGCATTTCTATCAAACTCTAATAAGCACTGAATTGGTTAAACTCCAGAAAAGTGCCAAAAAACTCACAAGACAGTTATTCCGCCTATGGAAATACTGACATCAGCTATTTTTAGACAGATTATTGAATGAACTATGTACAATGAATGATCAATTGCCAAGCCTTTCAGTCAGCCATTCAATGATAAGGATAGTCTCTAAACATGTTCACAAACACATTATCTAATCAGGGTGCATCACAATTCACTTTCAATTCAACCAATTCAGGAAGTGAATTTCTTTCAGAATTCTAACATTTGAAAACTGTGCAAAGGCAGACAGATCCAACTTATAATTTCATGACTGAACTATCTATCATTAACAGTTAAATAGCAGGGTCAGTATACATTTTGAATAGACTGAATCACAAATTAATTGAGCACAACCCTAAATCAAATATCCTCGTCGGCTGTGGGTTCCACAACAGAACATGATCAAATATTTTAGGCCGACATTTGCATGCTTGTGTTGCTGATTTACAATTAATGGCCATTCCAAACGGTTGCACCTTGTTGTGCACACAATAGCCTATACAGTCACCTCTGGTTTGTAGTATTCAGAGTTAATTCACAAAGAACAACATTGAACCATTAAATGAATAAACAACTTGTGCAAAGTACATTTCATAGAACTGTTTTTATGTAGCTGTGGTCAGGGAGGAACCTCCATCATATCAGGGGTGGATGACATTGACTGGCCGATTAAATTTGCATGATTTTGATGTAGAATTTGAATCATTTGCATTGAATTTTGAAAAAAAAGTGAGAACAGAGAGCTACAGCCATGGAAGATATCAATCTCCAGCCTCTTGTTCTGGTCATGTGACTCAAGCAGAGGCAACTAGTAGGTAGCCTATGATTTATGTACTCACATTTCCATTGACTAGAAGCCATTTCAACCAGCCATTTCTAATCCAAGTGTTGATGGATTCCAAGTCGGAGATTGAGGTAATTTCATAATTCTAAATCTTTAAAACAAGTTGTGTTGTGCCTAATGGCAGAGAATCTTCTTTTCCCACACATTGTGTCTTCTGCAAGGGTAGATGTGTCCTTTGGTCTACTCTTCCTGTCTAGCCTTGATTTAGTTGTATGGTCGTGTTCAGGAATGTGTGTGTGTCAGGGGACATCACATCTGCACCACATCTGTGGAACAAATTGAAACAGAAATGGAGTTGACTACACTTGTCACCGACAACTCCTGACTGAGGATCAGCAGAGAAGAAAGAAGTGGCTTCAAGCTGACACACCTGCGTTCCGAGCTCTCTCATCATTGGTGTTAGTCAAGAATCTCCTTCGAGACTTGAAGCAGATGGCACACTTCAAACATGCTGGTATGTTTTCTTTACACACAATCAGAATGAGTTGCTCGTGTGGTTGGAATGAAAACCTGCAGATCCTTGGCTCTCCATGGCACATGGTTCATAACTGCTCTATATATAGCTGCCCATTTGGTCCAGCAGGTCTTTGTCATCTTCTACAATTTATTTTGGGCTCATGAAAGAAAGTCTCTAACATGCCTCTGTTGATCAGAACAGTGAAGTCGTCTTTTGTGGTGACACATGTTTCTGTTTGCAGCTAGACCTCATTGAATCTGATAGTGAGTTAGGGGCCGAACAGACGGTACGAGACATCGCAAGTGTGACATTCATTTTCTATGAGAGGATGGCGGTGAGTGGATTTTTACTGGCAAGCAAAGTTAATTCCCGTGAAATCAACGAACTAGTGTGCGCACGCAGGCTGGCGGTGCGATTCGCCAGAGCTTAAAGGAATAGTTCACCCAAAAATGAAAATTCTGTCATCATCTACTCACCCTCATGCCAGTTGAAACACAGGTGAAGTTTGTCCATATAACACACAGGGAGGTTGCCAGCACAACTCCATAGCAGCCTTCTCCAAAACAACTGAAGTCAGTGGGGACCAGTTCTTCAGAGTTCCAAAAAGATCTATATTTACACCATAATTTAGTGCAAATCTTAACTACAGCTGATTGATTTGCAACAAATAATGGTGTATAGGTCTTTCTATTCACAGTGTGATTGTTTGGCTGTTTTTGTTTTGGAACTCTAAAGAACAGGTCCCCATTGACTTAGTTGTTTTTGGAGAAAGCTGCTACGAAGTTGTGCTGGCAACCTCCCTGTGTGTTATATGGACTAACAAATTTCACCTGTGTTTCACTTGGCATGAGGGTGAGTAGATGATGACAGAATTTTCATTTTTGGGTGAACTATTCCTTTAAATCTGTTCAACATTTGCGAGATTTCGCTGTATGTTCCAGCCAATCCAAATAATAATACCTTTAACCAGGTAGACCAAAAATATTGTGAGATATGATAAAGGCATGAATAACAGTTTCCGAGTTTTTAGCAGATAAAAATGCTTTAATTTTTGTGATTTTCTGAAGTTGAAAGAAGCATGACTGCACAACTGTGTGAACATGCTTATCCAAGACGAGATTGTTGTCAAAGACAACACCAAGATTTCTACAATGAGATGTGTACGGTGGCCCTGAGGGTCAAAACACAACAACATTTCACAAAACACAACGACATTTCACAAAACACAACAATTTTCAGAAAACACAATGACATTTCACATTTCACAAAACAAATTAACATTTCACAAAACACAACATTTCACAAAACAAATTAACATTTCACAAAACAACATTTCACAAAACACAACATTTCACAAAACAAATTAACATTTCACAAAACACAACAACATTTCACAAAACACAACAACATTTCACAAAACAAATTAACATTTCACAAAACACAACAGCAAAAGAGAAAACAATTCAACATTTCACAGAAAACGGAAAAGGTAGGTCCTTTCTTTGTTGTTACTGATTGGATGTGTTCGTTGTCACTCAAGGTAACAGGAAGTGGGACCAAAGCAATGGCTCTGAGAGATGCGTTCCGCTGGTTCAAATTACGTAACAGAAAATAACGCTTCCGGCGTTTAGCCTTCAAAATAAAAGCGCAATATTTTAAACATGTATAAATACTGTTTTAAACCAATTACTTTGTATGTAAAATCTTTTTTTTACAGTTTTCAATTTTACTGGTTTCAATGGCAGGTGTGACTGAAAAAAAGAAATGAGACAAATTAGATATAAATACATAAATAATAAATACACAGCTTGGACCTAAATGATAGTGTGTAGAAAGAAAAAGTAGAAGAGAAAGTATGGGTCTACAGGAGTGTTTTGACATAGAACTTGTGCAGTTACAATGAAAGATAAACTGTGTGTCCAACTTAGTCAGAAAATGTCACAGTTTTACAGTATGGCTGACTTTGAGGGCCTGTCATGACTTTTCTAAAACAGCTTGGACCTAAATGATAGTGTGTAGAGAAAGTACAGGTCTGTTAGAGTGTTTTGACATAGAACTTGTGCAGTTACAATGTAAGGTAAACTGTACAGCAGTGATCCCCAATAGGCGGCCCGTGGGCCAGGTCCGGCCTGCGAGAGCCAAATGTCTGGCCCGCGCCGACCCATTGGCACTTATGTGAACGCACCTGTCATAACATGTTGATTTACTGCTGTTCTTTCTGATGAAGCAACAGTTTTATCACAACATACGACTCCATTAGTGTCAGAAAAAGATGTTTTGTTTTGTCCCCGCACTGACTGGGTCCATTTGTAATTTTCACCGCCGTACACCAAAACTGGCCCGGAGAGGCGGAGTCAGGACTTGATATAAAAACGGGCTGCGCCGCCTACATCAAGCCTGAGCACCCCAAGGTTACAGTAATAACAAGCACATCCATTCAAATTCTCCCGGAAAAATAGAGAACGTAATTGACGTTACTTACGTCAAATGCACGAGCATGTGCAGAAAGAGGCGAGATAGTCCAACCAAAGAAAGTGATCGGAATGAGTGTTTACATGACGAAATTTTACGTGTGTTAAGTCTCGTGATTGGGTGGCTAGGCCCACCCACAGCGCCGCGTATGGTCAATTGTCATCATAACATTTATTTAGCTTCATATGTTTTTGCCAGATTTAAAGATAAGAGTCATTTCAGGTCATGATTCATACTTTCAGACCCATGTTTGATGGTTTGATTAGATGGCATTTTACCAAACTAATCCCATGTCATAACTCAATCCTAAAACATCGTAATTCAAAACACAAGTCTTCATTTTCTTGTGTGACCCTCAACACAGGCTTTGAGAATCCCAGGCCTAAATTATTACTACTACCACGACCGCCACCACCACTACTACTACTACTACAACTACTACTACTACTACTACTACTAATAATAATAATAATAATAATAATAATGGTATTAGCAGCAACAACAACATCTGCACATAAAACAACTTTTATTGGCGCAATGGAAAAAAAACCCCGGACGTTTTGGCCCTTGGCTTGGCATGCTTGACATAATTTGGCCCTTGGGGAAACTAATTGGGGAACCCTGCTGTACAGTGTCCACTGTATTCTACAAATGTCACATTATTACATTATGGCTGACTTTGAGGGCCTGTCATGACTTTTCTTTAACAGCTTGGGCCTAAATGTTGGTGTGTAGTGAAAGTACACATCTGCAGGAGTGTTTTGACATAGAACTTGTGCAGTTACTCTAAACTGTACAGTGTCCAGTCAGAAATATCAAAAAGTGTAATACATGCAGCATTTATAGTTAACAATGGCACATAATATGGCATTTTTCATTATTATTTAGACATCAAACATTAATATGGGTGTTCACTTATTGAATTTGACGATTAAATACAAAGTAATTGGTTTAAAACAGTATTTATACATGTTTAAAATATTGTGCTTTTATTTTGAAGGCTAAACGCCGGAAGCGTTATTTTCTGTTACAGTTTTTCTCAATCACTTACACACTATAACTGGGCCTATTAACTAAACATCCCAAACCATGACACCATCTACCAAAAGACAGACCCATTTCCCAAAACTATAATCACTATTCCCCTGTTTCCGCACATGATTCAGATTTGTTGAACTTTTTGTGAAAAACTCTACACACAAATCCCTTCATATATCACTGGCGGCACCATGTGCTCATTTAAAAAGCACTGGCATTCAATATCATTAACTCAAGTCATCACAGCTTGAACCCAATTACAGTAATTTGAACCAGTGGAACGCATCTCTCAGAGCCATTGCTTTGGTCCCACTTCCTGTTACCTTGAGTGACAACGAATACATCCAATCAGTAACAACAAAGAAAGGACCTACCTTTTCTGTTTTCTGTGAAATGTTGAATTGTTTTCTCTTTTGACGTTGTGTTTTGTGAAATGTTGTTGTGTTTTGTGAAATGTTAATTTGTTTTGTGAAATGTTGTTGTGTTTTGTGAAATGTTGTTGTGTTTTGTGAAATGTTAATTTGTTTTGTGAAATGTTAATTTGTTTTGTGAAATGTTAATTTGTTTTGTGAAATGTTGTGTTTTGTGAAATGTTGTTGTGTGTTGTGAAATGTTAATTTGTTTTGTGAAATGTTAATTTGTTTTTTGAAATGTTGTGTTTTGTGAAATTTTAATTTGTTTTGTGAAATGTTAATTTGTTTTGTGAAATGTGTTTTGTGAAATGTTAATTTGTTTTGTGAAATGTTGTGTTTTGTGAAATGTTGTTGTGTTTTGTGAAATGTCGTGTTTTGTGAAATGTTGTTGTGTTTTGTTAAATGTCGTTGTGTTTTGTGAAATGTTGTTGTGTTTTGTTAAATGTCGTTGTGTTTTGTGAAATGTTGTTGTGTTTTGACCCTCAGGGCCACCGTACACATCTCATTGTAGAAATCTTGGTGTTGTCTTTGACAGCAATCTCGTCTTGGATAAGCATGTTCACACAGTTGTGCAGTCATGCTTCTTTCAACTTCAGAAAATCACAATAATTAAATTGACATTGTGGGACAATGAACCAAGCTGATTGGTAGTTAGGGCACTCGTACTGTCACAGGACATATGGTGAGAATTTCTAATTTGTCTGAAGTTATGCAACAGTGAAGGGTGAATTCGTACACAGGCCCTCTCAACCAGCCGTTATTACAACACATATGCACAAGAAATCACAGACAAATTCTCTTTAAAAGTATAACATAGTTTATTTAACTTTAGCAATTTCAATCAATAATCAATAACACTTCAGTTAATCAACAACTATTACACAACTATAACTATAGGTCTAAACTAGCAAGCCTAAAGGCACAAACAGCATATGGCACGTATGGATGTGTGTGGATGTGTGTGTGTGTGTGTGGGGTTGTGTGTGTGTGTGAGAGAGAGAGATGAGAGAGAGAGAGAGAGAGAGAGAGAGAGAGAGGGAGAGAGAGAAGGCAAGATGGCGGACGTGACCACGTGAGCAGGACGTCTCGCGAGAGTTCAAAATGGCGGCTGTGACCGTGCAGTTTGAACAAAGGGGGCTTTGGAACGAAGATGGAGTTGGAGTTAGGCAGTTAAACCAACACCATCTAATTCTTAGGTAGCAATGAATATGTAATGAGCTGTGGGTGTGTGTATGTGTGGGTTAGTAAGAGAGAGAGAGAGGGAGAATAGGGGGGAAGCACTCAGGGTAAACCTAGAGATTCTACTCGCCGTCTAGAGACACAACAATAGCCTTTTACCACACAGAAACTCGGGGTACGACTTGGAAATAGTACGCCGGGTTACTGGTCTTTGAACTGGTAAGATGCAGTATATTGGCTCTATACGGTGGCTATTAACACAGATGCAAGCTCAACGGCATGCAATTGAACACAATCAGCTTTACATTAACACAATCAAATCAAGCAGCAAGCATAATGATTGAGGTATCGTCATACAGCATAATATGGACGCGGCGGTCCGATGCGCTTCCCAATAAGCACAATTATAGCTTCTGATCAGTCAAGCTTATTTAACACACCTATTCTAGTCTCTGCCCAGAACCAAAGCCTCTTACTTGGGAATCACTCTCGAGTGATTGATGTGTGTTTCAGTCCGTCTTATCGATCCGGTGGGGCTCTCCCAGGTGGGTCAGCGGAACCGTTATCTCTCTGTGCACGGAACAATGGCCAGCTGGCTTTCCTCGTAGGCAGCGAAAGATGTCAGCCAGGAGTCGACTTGATTGAAGAAACGTATCCTTATGTTGTCTTCTTGGAGGGAAGGAGTGTCCTTAGCTGTATTCTCTTCCAGTCCACTTCTGCAGGTCTGCTACACACGGCAATGCGTGTAAGGAATTAGAATGTCGGATACACAAACAACTAATCTAATCCTTCTGGATCCAACAGTGTTACAGCTAACACTAAACAGTCTGGCCTCCTCCAGTGAGTTGAAGACTGCGCCTCGGCTAAACAAAAGAACAGTTCGAACGTTTTAGGTACCACCTTGTTAGCAAACGAAGTCGCAAGGAAGGGGCGCTGCAGGAAGGTAGACCGGAGGTTGGGTTTCAGCCAGTTCGCACCTAGGTGTGAACTTGCAGGGCCTGTTGGAATTTTGGCGCTGTTTTCCTTTGTTTAAGGTCCCAGCCCAGCAGGTGGGCTAGAGTTCAGGCTTCTGATTCCCTTGCTAGGCTGCAGATTTAGGTTTTTAATTCTACAAGTAGGCCTTTCCTTTGTTTAACCACATGGCCTGGCCCAACACTTTCGTTTTTAATCGGAGATGCGTAACTACCCAAAACAGTTAACATGAGTACAGTTACAAGACACCTCTCCTCCACACACACACACACACACACACACATACACACACACACACACACACACACACACACACCCATGTGGATACACTTCAAGATTCACCCCCTCTGAGACTAAAATCATTTATAGGTCTATAAGCAGGTTGCCTTGGGTCGTTTGGGTCATTTTTGGCTAGATGCTTGGAATTATTGAAAATTGTAAATATACAGTTGATATACTTGGGTTTGATACTGAGCTGTTATATTGGTCAGCTTCTCAATTAGTCTACTTGTCATTTATTAAGCATATTTCCCCACCATCATTTCTTTGTGCAGTGGCAAATCAACACCCACAGGACAAGGGAAGTGTTGGCATAAAGTCAGTTTATCCAGCATTTTATTTGCAGAATAGAGTCAATCACTTTTTAGACTGACATAAGCCTAAATATAAGATAAAATATAGCTGCAAGCGGCCATGAAAGGGGTTCAAGCCTTTTCTGAACGGTACTGGATTAGGAGATACAGTTTTTTTGCATTTGTAGCGTCCCCTACTGTTCAATGTTAAAACAGCTTTGTACACATGGTCATTGATGATATCTAAACATGTTTACCAAGTTTCATGATGATTGGACAATCGATCATGAAGTTATAACAATTTAGCTGACAGGCCACGCCCTCTCACAACTTTAAAAATTAATATTTTCAAAACTAAAGTAGATATCAAAAATCCAAACAGACAGTTTATAGAGCTTGGTCCATAGATGCTACTGACTGATTTTGGTGGTGATCGGTCAAACGGTGTAGGAGGAGATGTTAAAAATGTGTTTTTCAAAACTTTCAAAATATCTCAAAAACTTTCCAGGCGGACCTTGATGGTCCAAATTGCTAAATTGTAGAGTTAGGACACCTGCATATGTGTACCAAGTTTCGTCAAAATCGGACAAACGGTGTAGGAGTTATGGCCTTTAAAGTAAAACCTTTAATTATAGTGCCCCCTTCAGGCCGATTGGGTAAATATTTCTTGACCTAGTAATGGTTACCAATATCTGTCATTGGGCCAAATTTCATGTCTCTACGATGTACCAACTCATGGGAATTTGCGCCAACGTGGATGAACAATAATAATAATAAACCGGCACAAAAACAATAGGGTTTCAGCCCTACGGGCTTGAACCCCTAATGAACCAACACAAAAACAATAGGGTTTCAGCCCCTTCGGGGCTTGAACCCCTAATAACAAACCAGCACAAAAACAATAGGGTTTCAGCCCTACGGGCTTGAACCCCTAATTAATAGTGTACATCACAGTAACTAACAACAAACTAATGTCAGCTATATTAGGATAACCCTCTTATAAGGGGGAAGCATAAATTAATGCATTAATGAAAATATAATTGCTTTGTGTTCATATTAGTGGTTGTCTGCTTCGTGATAGTTTACACTCCTTTATATTTACTACTACTAATGTTAAGTAATATGAACTATTTAATCTTTGTTTAGTTTGAAACCAGTTTAAAACGTGATGATATTAACTGGAAATGTTTGAACTGAAACAAAAAACGTCTGGTTACACTAATGGCAAAATTATTCTTTCTCCTGCCTTTACAGTGAAAGACGTTCAGCCTGTGTAAGTAGGCTGTTTTATATGCTGATAGACACATACACACGCACACTCATTTCTCGTTGTAAGTATGACAATTGCTCTCCTCGGTTTGCTCTTTCGCAATGAAGATAGATAGGGGGCCTCTTAGTTGGATCACTTCCTTTTAAAACCACAGACACACACACACACACACACATAGGCGCAAAGTGACACACATGCACACCCAGGAAAACAACTAAGTGCATTCATACAGGAAATAACCCTGATTATGGAAAGTGCCTGTTGTTCTCAGTTGAAGATGAAGTCGACGGTGATGATGAGGAAGATGGCTGCTGTCTCTACCAACACACTCCTTCTGCTCTGCTGCTGCTTCGTCACCTCCACAGGTACAACCAGCCATTTGTTATTAAGGGTGGAAATAGGGAATTACAGTTCTCCGAATTGCAATTACGTATTTTTTTTAATTTTACTTGGGCCAGTAAAAGTGTGTTTTGACTGAAGTATTGTAGGCCTACTTCACCACATTTCCAACCATTGCAGAGTTTAAATTTTGTAGGTTCTTCATAAGCATCACCTCACAAACTGGCCACTTTTAATGACTTGATTCATGCTTTACTTTGTTTACACACTTTATTTTAGTACAATTTACAATACATTTAAAGAATCGAGTTTGGACTCTCTGTCCGCTTGTCCTCGTTTTGTATTTCATGGGAAGGATCATGTGTAGCAACGTCTGTTTTTCAAAGTAACTCAGTAACTTTTACTCTAAGTATGTTTTAAAATGGCTTCTTTGGCACTCTTTTCCCCCTTGATTGTCAGCTGATTGGAGAGTCGTTCTTTCAGCTGAACTGACTCATCTTAATACAATGTTTTTTTTTTACCCCAGATATTTTGTCTGTTGTCCTGTGAACCAAGAGATTTACGCACTATAACCCGACCCTACCCGAGCCCGTGCACATTCTGTCTGAGCCCGGCACGGGCCCGTCCCATTGGCTGTCCCATTGGCTGTGGCCTCGGGCTCAGGCAGAGAATCAAACCTTTGATGAGGGGACTGTAGGGTTCGACGACTATGAGTTCTGAACTGTAGCTGCTGATAGCCAACATTTTGCGCTGATATTCAACATCTTTAAATTTGACAATTTTCATGCCAAAAAACTCAAAAAAAAAAAAACCTGAATATTCAGTTTCTTTCAGAATTGTATTCTTGTCAGGGTGGAAAAGCCTCTGAAACAGTATTTATACCCTAGCACACAAAAATTCTGATAGTAATAAAAATAATAACCTATTCATGCATACGTGTGTGAAATCTGATCAAAATGTCTTATTCGAATCAATCAGGTTAAGGTCTTCCCACAGACAACCAGTGTAGTATTGATTAATTCTACAATAAATATGTAATCAATCAAACTGCATCATATCCATCATATTAGAACTGGACCACACTGACTGGACCAGATCCTGTCTTTAATAAAAGAACATTCTCTGCTCTGTATATTGGCAAACTGACATATTGCTCAATCCATCCAGGCAAAACCTTTGGGTTGAAGTTACCAGTTGTACATCAACCAGTGGACCAGTTGGGGGTTAATTTCCCACTGGGGCCACAGATGCCAAAAATGAATGTGCTGATGGGTTAGCTGTAAAGCTACCAAATGGTGTCTATGATATGCAAAGATTGGTGTGTGTGTGTATGTGTGTGTGAGAGAGAGACAGAAAGACAGAAAGAGAGAGAGAACAGGCCTTAGAGCATTGCCAGGTGAAGTTGATAGTAATTGTTGGTAGAAATGTTCGTCCTTTCCGATATGTCTCTATTTTTAGGGTATTTTGAGTAAATTGGAACAAAATCATGTTTTGTTTTTTGTTTTTTTTGTTTTTGTTTTTTTTAACAAAAATACAGCAAATCGGAAGAAGAAATGGCTAAGTAACTTTTTATGCAGCCGAAATTTGCTCTATTGAGTTGGTTTACATTACAGTAATAATGTGTCTTTATGAAGCACTTTTTCAAAACAAGGTCACAAAGTGCTATTAGGTGGCAAACCAAAACCAAAAGCGGTTGACCCACCCACAAAAATATAAAAAGTAATAACAATATAATTAGTAACAAAAGTTGTAATGACAAAATGAATAATAGGGAAGAATGAATACATGAATACAAAATTAATAGAATGAACCCAAAAAAATACATAACAAATACTGCAAAAATAAACTATATAAAATAAAAATTTTAAAAATACCTAATTGAAACAGATATCATGTACACAGTAAGAGACAACAGCTTTTAGACGATATGCACAATACAAAACATGTAGATAATCGTTTCAATATAGACTGAATTCTGACAAAGTGCAAATATTAGAGTAGTAGAGTATTTTTTCCTGCTTTGCTGCGTATAGATTGTTTTTCCTCTCAGTCTGTCCTACCAAGTGTAAAAATTGCAGCAATGTTTTTAATGATGTGTAACATAAAAATGATATGAGGTATCATATGAATCATCATATTTTTCTGGATAACCTGGACAAATTACAAAATAATGAAATTGTAATAATTTTTTTTATCTATGCAATCACCAATATTATAATGACAAAAACTCAAAGCATCGTTTATTATTACCTATTACTATTACTGTTACATATTTATAAAAAAGCATAGATATACCTAACTAAATAAAATGAGCAAACATCAAACAAAAGCTGTTTTTAAGTGTCGCAGATAAACAGTTAAAGGACTTTTTACTGCCAATGACTTAAATGTCAGAGTTGTTTTCCGGTCGATTTCCTGTACAAGGTGAAGCAAAGTCTTTCATCTATAAAAAAAATGGTGACATGAAGGCGTGTTGTAACTATTTTAAGCCTCCAGAGATTCTTCTTTTACTTCCTGGAACTAAATTGTTGTAAAAAGTAAAATGTATTTAAAAGAGTTTAATTCTAAAATATGATATTCACAGTTTGAAAAAACACAATTGCAGGAAATAACCACCTCTCAGGTATTATTGCTATATTCTATTGGGAAACATTGGGAACTGATGGCATGGCACACTTTCTAGATAGATAGTTTGTTCATGTGTTCTGAAAAAGGACCTAACACCATAAGCTACTTGACAGTCAATAGACAAACTCTGTTTTTCCACTGTGATGAAGGATTTCACCATTACCATTTCCTGCAGTTAGTTTCACCAATAATGAAACTCAGTCAGTGTTACATTCTCTGATTAGAAATTTTGTATTAGGTATGTACTGGGAAATATAACTTTCCTACACCCCATGAATACAGATACATAAAATTGACTTTCCTTTGTTTCACTTGATTTTTATGTTTACACTTAAATATATTCCTTTTTTGAGTTGTAAACAGTAAATCAGTGACAAACAAAAGAAATCTAATCTTTGTCTTAAAGTTTTGACCTTAAACAAAGTCAGCAGTGTTTTTGTGTGAATACACCACACAAAATGTGAAGAAATTACAAAAATAGATTTGCCCAAACAGTTTAATACCTTCTGTGAAAATAAAAATAAACCAATCAAACTTGTTAGTCCACTTTTGACACTTTCAGTGACTGTTGACTAACAAGATTTGTCTCATCAGACAAGTAATATGTATTCAACCAACGTCTAGTAGACTATAAGGGGCATCTCAAGTGCTAATCAACAGACTAGAGTATCAGCAAGGAAGAAACACATTCGTACATGTCGAATTGCTTCATGAATTAATTGCCTTACCATCCAATAACCTTATAATCGGTCTCGCATACAGGAATTATCTCTCCTGAATGGTATCCCTCCGCTATGTTCTCTTCTATCAATAAATGATGTTCTAAAATATTTGACCAAAAGTCAATTGAAAATCACAGTAGTGGGGTCTGTTGTTAAATATGTTCACCAACGTGTTAAATGTCAGTTTTCAGGCTATTTTCGTGGCCTCATTCAAATGAATGGGAAGTAAAGACTTGAATGCTACAAACTCGTTCAGCTGCATCTGATCTTGGCGAGTAGTTTATATTCTGGTTTTCATGGCGGTCAACTGCCAAATATGTTGACCATGTTAAAACTACGTGGAATATTGCTTTAATCCTAGCCCATTTATTATTGTGCCTAAACTTAACCATAACCTTAACCAATGTTGTTGACAGCCGACCAACAGGCTATTCATAGCAATTTGGCCAGCAGGGTTTCTACGAGGCAAGTTCAGTGGGTTAGCAAGCTAACTTTGGGCTTAACCCTGGCTTTTCAGTCTCACAAAGGTATCTCACTTTTAATGGGGTATATCACCATCACATATCACTATGCTGCACAGCTAACCTGGGGCCAGTTGCATAAAGCTAGTTTAACTTTAGTTTAACTGACTGTCTGTTACTTAAATATTACAACTGACTTATTTTGAGGTAGGAAAGTTAGCCGCCTTCCCCCCTGGCTAATCTTGAGTTAAGAACTTTGTTGTTACCGTAAAACTTCAATTAATAGCCCGGGCTTTTATTTGCTTCAAACACTGAACTCAACCGGCCTATATTTGGGACAGGCGTCTATATGGGACAGGCCTTTAATTCCTAAAACTCTTGCTCAGCAAAGATGGGAAATACTATCAAATTGTTTATTTACTGGTAAACCAGTATGAATATTACTTGTATAAAAATTAGGCTATCGAATAACATATCAATTACAAATCATTAATTTGATCTCGCTCCGAGAGACAGCGCATCTAGGCCAACCTCATGCACTGAGAGAGAGAGAGAGAGAGAGAGAGACGTATCAAAATACCGGTAGCCTACCTTAGAAAGCCCTTTTACCGTCTTCCTCGGACAGACGTTGAAGTTCAACTTTATTTATTCGCCATTCTCTCACTCTCTTGGGATCAACGGAGAAATGTCTTGCTGCTGCATCTCCTGAGTTTTGTTCAGCAAATTTGACAACTGACAGCTTGAATTTCAGGTCATACTTTTTTCTCTGTGCTGCCATGGCGATCAGCAAATGTGACTGACGTTTGAATGCAAGTAAAAAAAAATAAACTGGCAACCAGCTTCTGATTGAGACCGGCCTTTATTTGTCAAAACGTGTAGCCACACCCGGCCAGTAAAAGGGACCGGCGTTCTTCGCCCCATCACTCTCAATCACCCTGGGTTGTCATCAACTGAGTTTAAAGTCAACTTTATAGGATAGATAAATAATAGATTTAGATATATAAATAACAATAAATAGATTAAGATAAGTAAGTCAATACATTGGGACAAAAGGCCATGAGAGGAAGAATTCTAGAATTCTTTCTTCTGCTGTAGTGGGTTGTAGAGGGTTTGGCTTGGCCCTGGTCAGATACTTTTTCCCCAGTGTTTCCCCAGTTGCTTTAAGATGGTTTACTCTTCCTCTTGCTTCTTTTTCGATGCTTGCTACATGAGTGCTCCGCTGCATATTTCCATGAAAGGTCACTCCTAGGAATTTTGCTGTGGGGGTTGTTTGTAGAATCTGCCCATATCATTTCGCCGTTGCTTGTTTTTCTTTTCGTGGGTGTCTGTAAAAAATCACGCACTAGGTTTTCGACGGGTTAAGTTTATCTCTCCACATGTTGGCCCAATTTTCAATTTCTGCCATGTCTACATCAGTTGTCAGGAATGACGCATGTGACGCAATAGTGAGGTGTTTTAATGCCGCCTTCTTTACATGCCTTCCAGCTTTGTCTGCACTGTGGCATCACCCCAAAGAGAGAGTAGACAAGAGACTTCCTTGTTGGTCTAGTCCCTTAATTATTACTTATGATAACTATTATAATCAGAGTATGATATAGTAAACACAACTGAGCTGGTAGTGATTCAGTGTCTTGCTCAATGACACTTCAGCAGGGTGGAGGTTTGAGCCCAGGTCATCTGGTGGAAGGACAGTCTCTTAATTTAGCCAGATTGTTGAATAGAGTCCTTTCACTAGGGTTTGACCAATATGGGTTTTTGAAGGTATATTTCAATTTGAAAAAATAACAATTATTTAGTGTGGGTTATTTAGGGTGGAAAATTCCTGAAATAGCATTTAAGATGTGTTCAGCAGGCAAATCCAATTTGATTTTCAAATCTGATCTTTAAGGCTGACTGCCCACATTGTCATTTACAAGTGACCAGATCAAATCTGTGTGTTTAGACAGTACTGTATAGTCATTTGCTGTCGTCGTGACATTGGTTGTCATAGTAATGGTGCAGGTGTGCGCACACAGACAGATGCTTTCTGTCTTTTCGGTTAAACAACTCTGGGTGCAACAAGCTAGTAACATGGAAGTTCGGACATTGCTTATTCTGACTTTTTATGATGCATTTTCTGATGACGAGACATCAACAGTGGAGGAGGCCGGTATCTGCCGTGTTGCTGAGGAGACAGGAAACCTCTTCATCTGTCCAAGCGCTGCTATTCTCTTGCTGGCTCTCCTCCATGTTTGTTCTCTGCTCTTGTCACAACCTGCGATGTCAAATATGTGTTGCGTGGGGGGGAGTGAAGAAAAAAACAACAAAAAACACTTGAAATCTGATCTGAGTGGTCAAACTGAGTTGTATTTTCAGAGGCTTCAGAGACATTTTCAGAGATTCAGAGACATTTTCAGAGAATCAGAGAGATTTCCGGAGACTTCAGACATTTCAAACCACCCAAGAATGTGGTTTGAAAAGAAAAACATATCCGTCTTGTATCGGAAATGCAAAAAAGTTGTATTTGATCTGTCTGTCTGAACATGGCATTAAACTCTCCACTGAAACTGACACTAAATATGTAATCAGTCAAACTGCATGATATCCTTCATATCAGACGTGGACCACACTGACTGGACCAGATCAGATTTTTAACAAAAGGCCAATATTGGCTCCAAATATCAGTCTTACCCTACCTTTCACAATCTTTTTTTGACTGTTTCTACCGTTTTAGTGGTTCTTTTGAAAACATCACAGTATTTTGTAATGTATTTGAATTCAATTCAGCATATTTGCATGTGATTATTCAGGACAATCCTCACTAGAAGCCATTACACCCTAAAATAAATTTGATGCATGTTCAAATTGACTCCATTTCCTTTCTCTTTACTCGCCTTTCTTTCTCCTCCTCAGTTTCTCAGGATGGTTGTGACAGCTATGTTCCAGCAGGCCAGGCCTTCAGTTTGCCTCTGAAATACAAAGACTACAAGAGTGCATCACATAGCCTGAAATGGCAACACAACGGTTCACCCATCGTCTATCTGAGACAAGGGACGTTTGCCATAGGGAGTGAAGGGGACATCGATCAGGATGGATCCCTGAAACTGACGAGCCTGAAGAAAGGCAGCAGAGAAACATATACCTCAGAGGTTTACAGAGATGGGATGCAAATCCACAGAGACAGCGTCACTTTATGTGTGTTGGGTAAGTAACCAGGGATTGTGGGTACTTTTTTTTTTTTACTTTTATCTATCCAGGTTTATGTCTGCCTAAAAAAAAAATTAGGGTTTCTCTAATGTATTGTAATGTAATGTGATGTCACGTAATGATGTAATGTCATTTAATTGATCAAATTAATCTACTCTAATCAGTATCACTTTGCATTGTTGTATCACAATGCTGATACTGGTTAGAGTAGATTAATTTGATCAATAAACAAACGTTAGAAAATGAATTAATTCAATCCATAATCATGTCATTAATTATACGGTTGCCCCATAAAGTATTCAATCCACTACAGCTTTTCCACATTGTGTTTTCTATGTCATGATATTATTATAAGAATTATTACTGTGTGTTTATAATTCCTTATAAAAACCACTCTAATCTAATCTAATCTAATCTAATCTAATCAGGCAAAGTCTCAAAGCCTGAAGTGACGTTCACCTGTGTCAAATCCACTGTCACCTTCAGCTGCAAGGTTGCTCAGGTGAGAACATATGAGAAATTTACTGAAACATATTAATCCATCATGCTTCAGCTGTTTCAGTTTTCCTTCTCTAAAACTAGACTTGCAGTATTGACTGCAAATATGTAAGATTGACTCTTTACGTTAAATGAGGTTCATTGCATGGTCATAATAATCCCTTGAGAAAATTTCCTAATGTATCATAAAGCATTGTGAATCCGATATGACAGTGTTATGAGGTTGTTAAAAGCTATATATTTACCTGATCATGAGTCATGACACATCAAATGTGTTATGTGCTATAATACCTTACAAGTAAACAGAAAGTAGAAACACAGTCAAACACATTTGTGTATTTTTACTGCGTTTTGTATTGTTCATTTATTTACACTCCACACCAGTGGGGACATGAAAATTAAGAGAAAGATTAGTTTGGCCAGCAAGCCTGTTCACACTGCAGAGTCTGAAGCCATTGTGGAGCTTTGTTTTCTCCACAAACATATCCTTTTGTCTGTATTAAGCAGCCAAAATTAATTTCTGCAGCAAGCACCTTGATGACTTTGATTCACGAAATTAATAATTAAAATGATAATTAATTTGTTTCTAGTGAGATTATGATTATCATGTGCTTATGATGGCTTGCAATACCTTATGACCAAACAAATATGTAGTCAATTGATAAATATAAAACCTCACCAGCCTCACAACTGTGCCATACCATATTCATGATATGATATGATATATTTTCTGATATACAGTACTATGCAAAAGTCTTAGGCATATGTAAAAAGAAATCCATAAAGCGAAGACGCTTTCAAAAATAATGAAATTAAGTTTCTAAATATCAAAAAATGTACACTAAAGAGCAGTCTACTGACACACTAATGCATAAAACAAATAAATAAACATCTAAGACAAAATTTATATAAAAAATCTAGGGTGCTTAAGACTTTTGCACAGTACTGGATATTCCTACTGTGAATATATATGGATATATAATTCCTTATGACCAACACTGTCACAGAGTATCCTTCATGACAGATGCTACACATTGTAAAAAATCAGTTTGCCCGTTGGTGTCCTTACCCAGTATCTGACCCAGTATCGGCAGATAGTTCTGTCTGGTGCACATGCTAACACTTTAGCATACAGGATGTTTAGCATACAGATTAGCATTATCCAAAGAATGACGATAAACCTTTAAGCAATCCAAAGCTGGTTCATAATATCTGAAAAAAATATCTCATATTCATCATTAGTGAAGTCCATTGAATCAACAGCACAAAAATGTTAACCGTCTGGCTAACTTCGAAGTGTCACTGGAAGAAAGATCTTCTGCCATTGAAAGTGTATTCTTTTAGTTGAATTTTATGTCTATTTAACCAATCACCCAAATAAGCCTGGCAGGTTTAGACACATCATTAAAATTAATTAATCATCCAGCCTTAGAGCTGCTACAAGTGCTCATTTTCTCACTTTTAGGATAATGCTAGTAGCCAACAATTACTTCACATACTGTATGCTAAAGCGTTAGCATGATCACTGGACAGGGTTACTGTATCTACTGGAGACACAGAGATGATTTAGGTGCCAATCCTCCTCTCATATTGGGTAAGGTTACCAGTGAGCCAAACCCCCAAAAAGCCGGTGTAGTCCTGTCCGCCTTGTTGTCTAGTGCACCAATCTAATCTATCTATCTAATGCATCCATCCATGATGTTTGTACCCGGCAGGCCCAGGATGTCACCTTTAAGTGGATTCAGAATGGGAAGGCGGTGGAGGAGACCAAGCCGACTCTGAGTCGGCCTCTGAAACAACTGACAACAGAAAGCAGCTTCAACTGCAACGTTTCCAACCCTGTCAGCCATGAGCTCAGCGAGCCTGTTAAATCAACCTGCGTTAGTCAGTCCAGTAAGTATTATACTAGGGTTAAGTTTGTGCATATATGGTGTCAAGATTGGACTTTTATTAAAAATGGGATCTGGTCCAGTCAGTGTGGCCCACATCTGATCTGATGGATATGATACAGTTTGACTGATTACATTCAGTATCAGAATTGATCAATACTACTCTGGTTGTCTATGGGAAGCGTTTACCCTGAATTGATTCTAATGAGACATTGAGACATAATGAGACATGATCAGATTCCACAAAAGTATGCATAAATAAGTTATTATATTATCCTGGGTGTCAATGGAGAGTTTTAGTGTCCCATGATGGTCTAAAATGCTGTTTCAGAGGCTTTTCCACCCTGAAAAGAATACAATTGTTGGGGGAAACACTGAATACCCGTGAAAATAATGGACAAAAAGCCTGTCCGGTGGCATCACTGTCACATACTAAAAAGATACAATCTACTTAGCCTTGAGAGCTTTACTCATTTTTGTTTTCTCAAATTAGTTTTCAAATGTATCAACAGTCGAGCCCCAGAGCCTCTTTCCAGATATATCCAAAGACAAGACAGTAACAGAGTAACTAGGAGCATGGTGAATGGCAACTGTAAAATACCACATCTTGGATCTAAATTTGGACAATCAGCTTTCTCCATAAAGGGCTGTCAACTCTGGAACACATTACCAACTGAAATCAAATTAATTCCAGATATAAAATCTTTTACAACAAAGGTTAAGTGCTGGCTAAAAGCAAACCAGAGCTGTACTCATTTTTAGCTAATTGTACTCTAAATTACTATTGGTGTATGGTGTATGTGTATTGGTGTATTGTGGTATGTGTATTGTGGTATGTGTATTTTATTGTATTTCCATATATGTAGTGTATTGTGGTTTTATGATACTGAAAGCTGTATATTTTAATTGCACTGTACATGTAAAAGCCCAACTAGGGACAAGAGTTGAAAATTAGCAATAGCTATAAACTCTCTGTGCAGCACATCAGTTTCATGCTCTGTAATGGAACTATGTTAAATTGCATCGTCCCTATTAAATAAAATTCAAATTAAAAAAATAAAATAAAATAAAAAATAATACTTTTCAGAATTTTTGGCATGTAAATGGTGAAATTGGTGAAATGGTGAAAGATATTAGAAGATATAATAGAAGCACAAAATATCTATCAGCTATCTGCAGTTTCAGTACAAAAATATCAGTTTCAGACCCTGAAAAACCCATATCTGTCAAAGCCTATTATCAAAATAACAGTGAAAATAATTAAATCTCCTTCTCTCAACTCAAGACTCCAAGATCCCTGAGAAGTTATTTGGCTTTGACTTCTGGACCATGGTGGGCATCTTAGCCGGCGGAGGAGGTATGTTTGTTTATCAGATCTCTATTGCTGCCCTTTGTAAAGCAAGTCACTAACACAGCCAGGGTTAGGGGTTGTGTTTCCACTCGGACCATCCATGCTGCAGATGTACAGCAAATACTCATTTACTGTAAGCCTTTTCAGCTTAAACCATCCACAAAATACTGTATATCACATGTCTCTCTTCACAGCATATGTGGTAAAGCTGAAATGCCATGAAATGAATCTTAAAAACAATTCCACTCAGTTCATGTTGAAATATACAGTGATTACAGTGTAAAAGTATTTCAAACATGTTGTTAAGCTTTGAGACATTTTTAAATGTTATTATTGATGTGTGTCTGCCCTCATCAGGTCTTATTCTACTGCTGATTGTCATATCTATCATCTGCTGCAATCGGGCCAGACGCAAGAGACATAAACAACTGAAGGGTAATAAACACAGACGAACTTGACACCCACTGGTAAAGTTAGACTTTTACTAATACTACCACTTCTACCACTGCAGTACTCCTCCTACTTCTGCTACTATGAATACTAGAACTACTTCTGCTACTATTGTACTCAGAATCTGTGTGGATCAGAATTGGAATCACTTTAATAAACCTTGTCCAACAGGTGCACAAGGAATTCAACCTGGTTAATTGGTGCTTAGAAATTACAGGACAGCAACATGAAAACGCACTAGATGCATGACAAAATGTAAAAGGAAATATAATGCAAACAAGATGTGCTGTGACAGTAAACTAAACATCAACACCCTACAAGACAAGACAAGACATACTGTATAACAGTAGACGAAACATTAACACACTATATACCGTATGACAGTAGTATCTGGTACTGTAGCAGTCCAGTGTACCATAGTTGGTAACAGTAGTGAGTGTCTAGCACTGCAATAGTCTAGTGACCATAGTTGGTAACAGTGTTGTCTGGTAGTGCAGTACTCCAATGCACTATAGTTGGTAACAGTATTAATGGGGTAGTGACCTAGGACAACTAAGTGACAGATGTGCAAAATACAACTGGGTTGATGCGCAGATTTGCAGTGTTGAATCACTGTCAGTCTAGAGGATCTGAGGTCTGAAAGCAGCAGTGCTCTGAGACTTTGAAGGCTTCAAACCTCTAGTTAAGAACAGCAGTCAAACATAACCTATAAGAGCTGCAGTATGACCACAACATCACCCATAAGCTGCAATCTAGTTTGATCACAAAGCAGCACAGGCTTCTTATGGTGGCCGAGGCAACCCAAACCTTCAAAGAGCTACATAGACGTGTTCTGAGATATTTTAAACTGCTATGGTATTTGTAGTTCTACAGTATGAATATTATATTACAGATTTAAATGGTTCTTCATCTGAAAGACTGACTTTTTGAACGACAAGGCAGTTTTATTACACATTTTGGCCAAAGGAACGAACAAAAAGGCAATGCAGTAGGTCCTATCCATCCATCCATCCATTCTTACCCAACAGATGAGGAGGAGCTTCGTTTGAACTTTTCCCATGAACAACAACAACAGCAACAACATCATCGTCATCATCATCATCATCACCATCAGCAGCAGCCAGCCGGCCACACTGGTCCTCGCCAGCACCGGGCCAAACTGGCCCGCAACCCGGAGCATCCCAAGGGCTCAGACACCACTGGCACCCATCCCCGCCACCCCCGGCCCAGCCCCAGAACCCCTGGACAGGTAAGAGTTTAAATGCTTTATAGAGGCTTTGCATTGTCACAAATTTCCTGTCAACCACAGCTGGTGCCATCATTGAGGTCCACTGGAAAATTGGCTGTGCTCAAATTATGTCTATAACCAGAGATACCAAAAAAAGCTTGTTGTGTTGTGGGTGTAGGTCAATTCAGCAATGTCATGAGTAAGATAAGTGAGTAGTCTGATAATGAATTGTCATTGTGGCCAATTCTAGACAGTGATCAACCAAAAATTCACAATCAATAATTAATATTATATAAATAATGAATATAATCTATTATGAATAGAGTAACGCATCTAATGACAAGCAGATCAGAGTGGACTTTCTCCACCTGAGCAACCCTAAAGTCCTAAGGTGCTAGCACAAAGTCAACAAACTAATGACAGTGCCATCTATTTTACTCAAAGACGCTAGTATCTCCCAATGTCTCAAACCAAGGTGGAAACAGAACTGGATTAAATTAAATAGCTGTGTCTTACGTGAAATGCACCTCTACAAGTAAGTAGCATCATCTCCGCCCGGATTTATCAAGATCATTATCTCAAAATTCTGAGATAATTATCTCAGAATTCTGAAAAGATGTCATTCATTTGATAAAACCAGGCTGATTTGATTTGTTAACAACAGGACTGTGATAATTAGCTGACCAGATACCATGGCTACCTAGCTAACAAGCTGACATTAACTAAACACAAAACTGATCATGTGAAATTTCACCAAGGAGGGTTCAGCCCCACCTTCTGCCTCACAGTCATGCATTTCCACACACTGGCACCTGGCTGCTGACCAGTACAACCATTGTCTTCTACACAGGCTTCTTGAAAACACACAAAAATGTCATACATAACAGCTGAAAGGAAGTGCGTGTGTATGTGTGTGTGTGTGTGTGTGTGTACGTGCATGTGGTGAGATCAAGTTCCTTTAATTGTCATATGTGGGTGTTATTAATAAAAGCATAGGAATTTGGGTGGGAGACCAGACCAAACACAATAGGCCAGCTCAGAGGCAACACTCTGCACTGGTGCCCTTGTATTTTTGAAAATACGGAATAGGTTTTTAAGGGGTTTCAAGGGCTCAATGGTCACGAAACTCAGTCAACACATAAATGACCACCCATAGCCCTGATGTACAATTCTATGACTTTTCCATGACTTTCCATAACTTAGCCAGTGTTTCCATGACCTGAAAATGTTATCCCTTTTATGTTGGTGTTATTATTCTAAATGGGTGAAATTTAGTTGGAAAATACATCTTGGTATATTCCTGTAAAGTAAAAATTTGTAAAATTTCCTGGTATTCCCTGACTTTCCCTGTCTGGAATACACCTCTCAAAATCCCATGATATTCCATAATATTCTTCCTATTCAAGTGAGGAAAAAGGAATTTTCACCACAGACAATTGCAGCCCAATTGCAGCCCTATCTACCTGCTGTCCAGGCTGCAGGTTGCCAGTGTGCCTTTTGATTGAGCTCACCTTCATTTTTCACTTTGCTTCATTGCAGGGCTCAAGACCCGGTGATGAAGGTGGCGAAGAGCAGCCTCCTCCTCTTCCTCAGCCCAGGAAGAAAGCTCCCAAAACGCCGAGAGCGAGAAACAACGTCAACGCTTGATTTTACAAAAATGAGATGGATCCTCTGTCTTTTCCTGGTTTCACCTCGTCCTCCCTTCTCCTTTAGTCTCCTCTACTCTATTCTCTCCTATTTCCTTTCACTCCCCTCTAACGACAAATAGCTCCTACTATATCAAGGTTTCTATACTACTGAAGAAAATTAAGTGTTTTCATTTAGCCAGGAAAACCACAAGACACTTCACTCCTCTCTACCTTGGCGCTACAAAACATCGCGATTCATTAATCATGATGTGGTGAAAATCATTTAATCAACTCTGTTCTTCATTGAGTAGTATATATTACGTAAGTAAAACTTAAACTGAATATTTGTACGTTTGCTAAAATTTTTATCTCTCATAGTCCTCATTGTATGCAATAAGTTTTGATGACATCACCCGAGAAACTTCTCAGGAACTTGTCAGGAGAAACTTCTGGGATCTTTCTTCTATTAGCTAGTATGGACTGATAGTACTACTTGTATGGACCCTAATATAGCAATATATATTTAGCTAAATCTTCTTAGTTTTATACTCATAAGACAAAACATATCCTGGCATTGCAATGTGCAATAATCCTTAATTGTTTGCTAACAGTTCAGTTGCTAACGTTAGCTAGGAAGCAAAGTAGCCTAACGTTACTGTATTCTCCATAGAAGAGATGAAGGCAGCTTGGTAACAAATAAACATGTAATTCATTAATAAACAAACCATTAAATAGGCCCTATCGTCACAAAGGATTGTACAGAATCTGTACTTGTTTACTTTTATTTATCTAGGACTTAGCATATCTGTGCCCTGTTACACACATAAGCTCCTGGGACTTTCAAGTTCAACTTTTCATTTTCGACCATTGCTGTTCAAAACATTCCCAACATTGTTGGGAGTGGAGCAAAAAAGGTTCAGTCAAACTCAAAATGCATGAAATGAGCAACATTTTAAATGTGAAATGCAGGAAATGCACAATATTTTAAATATCAAACTAGGTTCATGATCTGCTATTCTAAAAATTGTGGGCATATAGCATATAGCGTAGCAACATACTGTATTTATTGTGGATATAATGTGGTTCACGCTGGCTATCTGTATAATATTGAATTAATAGAATTTTTAAAAGTATTTTACTAGTTAATTTTATCAACTTTGAAAATTACAACAAAAAAAACAAAAAAAACTTTTTTGATGCTCACTGGCCAGCTGCCACTGTCTGCACAATAGTTCCTTTAGAGATACTGTAGGCTGCAAATGAATGTTCTCTTTGATATTCTTGTTTTTCAGTGTACGTGCCATATATTATATCACAGCAGTGTTTTATGTTAGTTATATAAAGGACAACTTTTTAGGATGTAGAAACTTGTACCAGTCCTCTAAAATGCTCATTTTTTCTATTTGTTCGTGTTCTGAATGGATGAATGAAAGAAATTAGTTACTCAGGTTGGATCCAGACATGGGGAATATTGCCTTTAGCTACAAAATTATAGGCTATAGCTTTTGTTCTTTATTTGGAGACCACAGAGGTTTCTAATCTTGCTAGGGTTTGACTAAGATTGGCAAATGGAACAAAATGTAGCTCAAACAAGTCTGTGTTATCTATAAGGAAGAAAATGATCATAAATGCTTTTGAGAAAAGCTGGTTGTGTTTCTAAATGTACAATTTGTCCATCTCAACAGAATTGAATAGAAATGGTTAATAATTTCTGTACTGTTTTTGACTGGGAACTGATGATTTCATCACTGATAGTTTTGATTTTGTGCTTAGATAATGTTAAACTGTTAGCTAGCTAAAGTGTCAGGTCAGCTAACCAACTCTGTCACTCTGTTATATTGTAAACACATCGAGCTAACATATCTAGTAGAAGCTTGCGTAAGTAGTGTCCAGTAGTTGCATGTTAAAAATAACATTAATTGCTTTACTAAATTAGCCTGCCAGCTAGTTAGCTAGCTAACAAAGCTCCAAACAATTGTTGTGACTCTTCTCAAACTACTCAGTGTCGGAAAAATTTGGAAAAAAAATCCTTCCTTAACAGACCATTCACTTTTACTTTTACCTCTCTATCTGTAGCCTGTTTAGACTTTATTGGCATACAGCCAATTTTCCAGTGGATGTCCATGATGGAACCAGATGTAGTGGGACTGCCTATTTTCACATCAATTTGCCCGCGGGCAGTGCCTTATGCCCTTATGCCTTCTGTCACGGGTTGTGTGTATGATCCATGTCTGTTCTCAAACTCAAACCTAATAGCAGACTCCAATTAATAAGAGGTTACAGTTAACATTTTTGACTGTTACTGTTGTATGCCTATCACCACAAATTAGCAATTATTTTACTTGAAAATACATTTTGAAAACTCCATTTACAATATCTGGCAACATACCTGGTAATACATGACTGAAGACCTGTTATGAATCTTTAGGAGCTACTTTTCAATTCAGCATTAATCCAATCCACCAAGCAACTCTTATTTTAATGAAATCTCAGTTTTTATATGTAGTTTATATGGATTAGCCTTTATGTACGCTCATTTGAAGAGCATCTCCTAAAGATTCAGAAAAGGTCTTGAGTCGTATTTTTACGGGTACATACCTTTGCCAACATGCAAGATACAAAACTGCCAGATTTTTGAATGGAGTTTAGCATGACAACGTATAAGGTATAAGTGAGGGTAGCCTTCATGTGTGAGAGGAAAACAGTGTTACACCCTAACAACTGCAAGTTTAGATTTTCTTTACATTGAAAACTTGAAAGGAAACCGTATACTGTTATAGAAACATATGATTGTCCATATCCTAGTTGTTCCAGCAAACTGTTACAGCAAAAGCTTCTATTCACATCTCAAAGTTTGATTTTTTATTTGTTTCTTCCTTTGTCCTGCTCTTACATCCTCTCCTGTCCTACAATCTGAAACATTTGATGACCACTGTATTATGTATGAATACAATATTAAAGACATTACAGGCAACATGTATGTAGTAGATGTTTGACCTGAGTTTGGACTTGTTTTGAGTGTATCATCTATCCTCCAATGGCATTGTAAACTATAGTATAACATTTTGGCATAAAACCTATAAATCTTTATCCAGTAAAAACTGGATTTGTCGCTCATATTTTTTTTAACCTCATTATCTCGAGATCACAACTTAAATATCTTATTATCTCTAGATATCAAACTTTTTCTTGTGATCGCGATTTGATTAACCCATTATTATGAGATAAAAAAAATGGTTTCCTCGAGATCACAACTTAATTAGGTGACTGATTTTGGTTAGGTCATGAACTGTTGTGATGATGTCACGCTCAGAACTCAAGCTCACTCTCAGAGGATGCTTGCCTAGTTGAAAAGTACGTTGATGGTTAAAAACACAGTTGGCAGTCAATGATTTTTGGTTTCAGTTGGCAAAGTCTGGTTGCTCATGTTTTTACACTCCCGTTATCTTGAGACCACAACTATTGATATTATTATCTTGTTATCTTGAATGACAAATTAATGGTTTTGCTGAAATCATAGCTTTTGTCCCATTGCTGTTTCCTTCATGAGAGACAAGCCTAGTAAAACTACTGAAGTGCAATTAACAATGTCAGAGGGAAACTTCATGATTGACCAAAGCATCAAAGTTTTACTTTAGTCAAGGTATGACAGGCAGAAATTGCAACCACAATCAGTTACATAATTAAGTTGTGATCTCGAGATCTTATAATGAGATAATTAAATTGGGATCACGAGAAAACAAAGTTTGATATCCAGAGATAAAGAGAGAAAAATAAAAAATGATCTCTCTCCACAAAAACATGTGTATCAAACAAGTTTTTACTTGATAAGAGAAGCAAAATTTGACATTTTTGACATTTTATTCTAGCATGGCAATATCCAGTTTGGTTGTAAAAGGTACACATGACATATTTCTATCAATAAGCAATACGAAATACACAAAAATATAAAAAATATCAAGCAACCATATGAGGAGAAAAGTGATTCAGCTTAGTTAGGCTGAATGCACAGAAGTATGCATGTAGACTGTGTGTGTGTGTGTGTGTGTGTGTGTGTGTGTGTGTGTGTGTGTGTGTGTGTGTGTGTCATATCCTGTGTCTTACTGCTGAAAATGTGGTTGTGGTTTTGAAGGAACGGGGGTTTTGCATGCTGAGAGGAAAGCTTGCTGAGTGCAACATTATCTGGTGCATGTGTGTGTGTGTGTGTGTGTCCGTGTCTGTGTCTGTGTCTGTGTCTTTGTCTGTGTCTGTGTTCTTGCAGCATTATGAAAGCTGAAAATTACAAAATCCCCCCATATGAAGACATTTTGGCTGGTATTCAGAAGTGATATTTGTGTGTTTCAATATTTCTAATGTATCTTAATTGCGTACATATTTTCATTCATTTCCTCTTTGCCTCTCTATATGTTCTACTGCTATTTTACACCCCTATAATGCTATAATTCACTTGTTTTCATACTTTTCATTCATACATTTCCACTTAATATGTTTTACTGTTGTAAATATGAACACATATTTAAATATATAAGATAGTTACGCTTTAATTTAGCTTTAGTTGCACACTGATAATGTAAAAAGGTGAAGATATAATGATAAAAATATATATATATATATATATAATGATAAAAACACAGGAAGAGATGTGAATTATGCAGTAAGTAATCACTGTTTTCCCCAAATCTTCCTATAATCTGATTTGTGTTCGGGACAGTGACTCTTCAGATTACACACACACACACATTACATATTAAATGTATGTATTCACTGTAAATTTCCACCAAACAGCTTACATCCCCAGCTGTAGATCTGAGTCATAATGGGATAAAAAAAAAATCTGATTTTCACTTGCAGATCTTCTCTGTTGACCCATCATGACCACTAGATGGCGAACTAGCTCCATGTTTTCTACACTGGACCAATACATTTTAATTTGGGGTCGAATATCATCCCAGACAAATCTGATTTTAAACCTGTTTGGGGCACAGATTGAATTTCAGCATTAGATTTTATGGTTGTCCAAACAGACACAAATTAGATTAAACCTGTAGGTGAGAAAATAAATCTTTAAATTGCAATCTGCTTCCTCATTAATATAAAAAAAAAAGTATGACTGAAGTATTTGAATTTGATATTTGATCTTCAAATTCAAAATCAACCTTTAAGAAACAAGGACACCATTTCCACCAGTCATTCAAATTTCAATCTTTATATTTATTTACAAGAGTGTTTAATGTAATTTAGATTCCCATGTTGACACAATCTAGATGCATTTGTCATGTGCAGTATGATTTTAATATCAGCTGTAAATCAGACGTATGAGACAAGGCCCTATCCAGACCGATACAAGTTCTTAAAGGCTGATATTTTTGGATTGAAGCTGCCAATAGCTGATATTTTGTACCAATATTCAGTATTCAATATTTTCTAGCTAGAAAATGAAATAGAACCCACACACTGAAATGCCCCAAAACACTGTTTATTGACAACCATGTCTGACCTGATGATGAGCCAGAGGGCTCATTGTCAGCATAATGACATGCATATCTTTGACACTAATTGTTTTTTCATACCATTGTTCATACCATCATATACTGTACATGTCATATATTATACTACATCATACTACATCAGTTTTGCTTCCTGAAATTCATTTAACCAATATCTGAAAAACATAAATTTTTCCGTCCGGAAAAAATTAAGCAAATATGTTAAGATGACTCCTAATATTAACCCATAATGCGCTTAATATCAATATGGAAGCGTGTGTGTCTTCTTTTTAAATGGTGCATATGTTATTTGAGAATGAAACTCTTCAAGTATTCAGTGTTTCCCCCAGAATTGTATTCTTATCAGGGTGGAAAAGCCTCTGAAACAACATTTAGACCATCACAGGACACTAAAACTCTCCTCTGAAACCCAGGATTATACCATTACTACTACGATTACTAACGCTACTACTACTACTGCTATACTGCTATACTAGTACTACTACAACTTCCACTACTACTACCACTACTTGTACTACTACTACTACTGGTATGACTACTACTACTACTACTACTACTATTACTGCTGCTGCTACTTCTACACTTCTACTACTACTACTTCAATTGAGGTTAAGGACTTCCCATAGACAACCAGTTTTAATAAATTCTACAATATATATGTAGGCAAATCAATCAAACTGCATCATACAGAGTTGTCTTCAGTTCAACAGTTAACCATGAACCTGCTGGTTTGATATCAAACTAGTGAACTTTGGACTTTGGAGAGCTCATTCAAAAGACTTTACTTTGTTCTTGACGTCATATAATTTTGATTGTATTTTGATTGTAATTGTTTTTGTAGTTGTTGGTCTGCAGCTTTTCTGTTGGATGCTCCTTTCTTGAACAGGTCTCCCTTTTAGTTCAGTGGGACTAGCCTGGGCAAGTAAAGCTTATGTCAAATAAAATCATATCGCAGGTGAGTGGCATTAGCTGACTTTTAATAAAAGGCCATTTGTCCATTAAAACCAGTAACAGTGCCAAGAAACCATGATACTGGTTAATGACTGATAGGGGAATATGGCACACTAAGATAAGACTGCATTCTAGGTGTGTGTGCGTGTGTGTGTGTGTGTGTGTGTGTGTGTGTTAGTATAAATAGAGATTGTGTGAGAACAGATGCCAGGGTGTTGAGACTTGACACACACATTTGCTCTCTCTCTCTCTCTCTCTCTCTCTCACACACACACATGCACACACACACACACACACACACATGCACACACACACACACACACACGCACAAAATGTGTGTAAATGCGAGTGAACATGTTTTAAGGAGTAAGTGCAGAAAGCTTGACCTATTGACATACACACATACACACAAATTTAAAAATAGGATATTCTTATGTACCACATGGGTCAAGGCTGAACTGAATATGACCCATTAAGTTTTAACCTTTGACCCTAAAGGTCACAAACGCAAACTTCTCACCTCCCCTCACTCCTCCCACTAGAGAGAGAGAGAGAGAGAGAGAGAGAAAGAGTGAGAGAGAGAGAGAGAGAGAGAGAGAGAGAGAGAGAGAGAGACTCTGAAATGAACTTTGACTGTGTAAATACACAGGGAGGGAAATTTAACCGACAACCGAAGCAGTTGTTGGTTAACTACAGTTAACTACAGTCTTTTGGGAAAATGAAAGGGACAATTTGGGAGAAATGGGGGTTTGAACTAGGGTCGTACCCCATTTCTCCCAAATTTTCCCTTTCATTTTGCCATTAGACAACAGACTAGTCCCCAGACTAATTAAATTATTTTAGCGTTAGTAGCAAAGTGACTCACCATGCCTGTACAGGGGAAACTGCCTTTAAATGACTCATTAATTTACAAGGAACATTACTTAAAACTTAAATGACTAATTAACTGACATCTGAAATTTAATAAAATTGAATAAAAGCCCAATATCAGCCCTAACCTTTACTTCATTATTGTATACAGTCTATGATTAGGACAGTAAGAGAATTCAAAAAGTCCTCTAAGACTGCAGGTTCCTTACACAAAATCTTATCAATGGGATCCCTAATATGGATCTATTGGCGTGACTTGTCAAGATTGGAGAAAATTCTATTGATCCTTGTAATATATATGAATAAGAATATAGCATTTTTTTTGCTATGGAAGTGGAAATGTATGAAAAAATATGAGTTACAGCAGTATGAGGTCGTGCAAAATAACAGCAGTAGAATACACTGAAGCAATAAGGGGGAAAAAAATGAATGAAAATGTACCTAAAAATGAAATATATGTAGTGTGAAATAAGTGAGAAATGATGAAAACATGGAGATATAGGCAGTGTGACACAAGTGTGAGAGAGTGGGAATATGAAGAAAACAAATATCTCAGTAAAACATTTAGGAATCCCAAAATGGTAAAATCGGAGAAACAGGATTTCAGCAGGAGAGGGTGAGTAAGTGTGAGTAGCCTCTCTCTCTCTCTCTCTCTCTCTCTCTCTCTCCCTCCCTCCCACTGTCTCGCTATCTCTCTCTCTACCTGGGACCTCCCTGCTTCTCTCCACCCCTCCTCCAAACCCTTCAACTAACTTCCGGCCAGTCTCTCTCTCCCTCCCTCTCTCTTTATCTCCCAGTGTATCTCTAGATCTCTCTCTCCGTCCCCAGATCCATATTGAACCGAATCAGTGTCAGTGTGAACCATGTGAAGGCTCCAGTCTGATTGTGGATCCGTACTCTGTTTTACTGGACTTGAAACACGGTGTGCGTCCGTTCTGGTCTGCGGCTCCGCCCGGCGTACGGTGCAGAGTGTGAGTTTTCCCTTGGATTTGTCCGAGAGCGGCGGGAGAGGACCCGGTCTTACCCCCCAAGCAGGACAAAGGAAACGGGAGAAAAATAGCAAAATAACAAGATAGAAGGAGTGGAAAAAGAGAGGAATGGAGATGGAGAAATATATCCCCACCCTGCTGTTCGGGATTTTAATGCTCGGTAAGAAGCGTTTCTCTGCTTGGCTGTTGATAGCTCTGATACGTGCCGCTGTTCTCGGAGAAAAGCCGACGCTACACGCCGTTCACAAATGTGTCACTCGAATGTTTTCTTGCTTATCGGCAAAAATACACACCCCGTAAAAGATGAATTATGGTCTTTTCTGAGTCTTAAGGATCCATTGGTTAATTCGGCATACATCCAATCCACCAAACAGCACTCCATTTCAATAAATGTTCAGCTTTTTCAATTGTTCACACTGCTAGCTACCGCCCTCCGCGACGTATTTTGGTGGAATAAAACGGTGGGAATAAGAGGCGAGCCAATTCTAAAAGTTGAAATTTAACTGAAAAAAAGTTTTGCTTGGTGTACTGGATGTATGCCGGATTGAAGAGTGGATCCCAATGATTCATACAATGTTTTAAGTCATATTCTACGAGGTGTGTGCTGTCAACGCAAAGCAACACCACGTTAAATCGATTGATTTTAAAAGGCGTTTGGCGTAACGTTCTTTCCATACAAGAGAACTGCACGTATCGGAGCAAGGTTCTTGAGTGATTTTCTTTCTGTAAATCAACTCTCAAGAGTCTTTCACTGTCTGGAATCTGCTGTACAGATGCTTTTCAGCCAAGGGAATTCGTTGTTGGAGGGTCATTTTTCAACTAGTCAATTAATATACATGACGACTCAGACATTCCTAAGGAAAAGCTAATTTCTCCCATTAATCTCAGTTGGTATTTAAATGTAAACCACAAACCGTGCAGTTTATAGTTGATAAAACTTTTGGTAGAAATCATATTCATTATAAGTTTGACCAGCAGGTTCAGAGTTGTAGCTCCTTAATACATCTCTCTTACAGGGTGTGTGTGAGTGTGTGTGTGTGAGAGAGAGAGAGAGAGAGAGAGAGAGTGTGTGTGTGAGAGTGTAATGGAGATATGGAATAAGAGAGAGAGAGGGAGACCAGAGATGGAGGGAGAGGGTACAGAGAAGAATAAATAAAGTGATAGAAATAAAAAGAGAGAGAGAGTCCAGTTCCTAAAGTTTCATCTGTTCCCTCCCATCAGTCTCAGGCCCTGATTAGCCCAGACCACTTTGTTCCATTAGGACCAATTAGCCAGCACAGGATGACCAGCTATGACAAGGTCTCACTAGCCCGCCTTCAACTACAGTGCCAGTCATCGTTATTGGCCTCATTATTAGCATGGTTTCCACAACAGAGCTTACTCATGGCTTACTCATTATTCTGGTTTCCTCTACAGGGCCAGACAGGGCTGGTCATTATTAGCCAGGGCCAAACCGGGCTAGTCAAGACTCACTCATTATTAGCCAGGGCCAAACTGGACTAGTCAAGACTGACTCATTATTAGCAAGGTTTCCGCTAAGGAGCCAAAATGGGCTAGTCAAGACTCACTCATTATTAGCTTGGTTTTCACTACAGGGCCAAACTGGACTAGTCAAGACTCACTCATTATTAGCTTGGATCCACTACAGGGCCAAACTGGGCTAGTCAAGGCTCACTCACTATTAGCCTGGTCCACTTACAGGGCCAAACTGGGCTAGTCATGACTTGGTCACTATTAGCCAGGGGCAAACTGGGCTAGTCAAGACTCGGTCACTATTACCCAGGGCCATAATGGGCTAGTCAAGACTCACTTATTATTAGCTTGGTTTCCACTACAGGGCCAAACTGGACTAGTCAAGACTCACTCATTATTAGCTTGGATCCACTACAGGGCCAAACTGGACTAGTCAAGACTCACTCATTGTTAGCCTGGTTTCCATTACAGGGCCAAACTGGGCTAGTCAAGGCTCACTCACTATTAGCCTGGTTTCCACTTACAGGGCCAAACTGGGCTAGTCAAGGCTCACTCACTATTAGCCTGGTTTCCACTTACAGGGCCAAACTGGGCTAGTCATAACTTCGTCACTATTACCCAGGGCCAAACTGGGCTAGTCAAGACTCGGTCACTATTACCCAGGGCCAAAATGGGCTAGACAAGACTCACTCATTATTAGCTTGGTTTCCACTACAGGGCCAAACTGGACTTGTCAAGACTCACTCATTATTAGCTTGGATCCACAATATGATCTACAGTTAGTTAGTTTAGTTAGTTAGTTAGTTAGTTTATTGTCCTCAGAGAGGAAATTCTTTTCACATTTGATGCACACACGAAAACAGTTAAAAGACATGATACAAAATAACAGAACCCCCCCCCACAATCAATAAACAGAAACTCAAAAACAACAACAAAATTTTTAGCCTGCTTTCCATTACAGGGCCAAACTGGGCTAGTTAAGGCTCACTCACTATTAGCCTGGTTTCCACTTACAGGGCTAAACTGGGCTAGTCAAGACTTGGTCACTATTAGCCAGGGCCAAACTGGGCTAGTCAAGACTCATTATTAGCCTGGTTCCCACTACAGAGCCAAACAATGCTAGCAGTTTGTGAGCATAACACACTCTGGATGTCACAGGGACTCTCCTGTGTGTGTGTGTGTGTGTGTGTCTGTGTGTGTGTGTGTGTGTGTGTGTGTCTGTGTGTGTGTGTGTGTGTGTGTGTGTGTGTGACAGAGAGAGAGAGAGAGACTGGGCTTAAATTAGTGCAGTGTAAGATGATCAAATGTCTCCACAGTCAACAGCATGTTGCCAGCCCTCCTGTGGGGGTGTGTGTTTTCTGTACGTGTGTGTGTTTTCTGTACGTATGCGTGTGTGTGTGTTGCAGAGAGGCTGCAGAAAGGCATGTGACCATCGTCTGAAACCCCATACACGCTACTTCCCTCAACATGGGCTGTGTTGAACCACCATGCTTCGCCTAATTCATACACACACAACAAGACCAGTGTTATGCCTTTGACAATATGCGACAAGAGTTATGCATTTAATTATGTAGTAGTACAGTCTTTTCTTGTAGTATTTACCATCTGAAAGCTGAGGTCAACAGTCTTTTATTTCAAGGAAACTCATATCTACCGTCTTTCCTATGGGATGTTAATGCAGCACAATCCCCCCCTCCCATCACCAACCACTGGCAAGTTGTCCCATACGCTGCGTTCACGTCATATCGGATTTATGGTTAATTTGAGTTACCGACTGGGAAAAAGCATTTGCATTAGCCTCTTAGTGATAATTACAAGTAAGACGTGTAGGAATTTTTTTTTCGCCGACTCGATATCTCCCACTTGGTGTCACGAACTGTGACATGTCAACACAGGCAGCGAATCCAACCCTGTCAACTCCCCACAGATATATTATAGTCGTCTTGTGCTATGGGGACAGTAAAAAATCTTGCTCCTCTAAACGGGAAAATTCAAGGCAAAATGCAGAGGAAAAAGTGATGGTTTGCAGTGGCATGAGGGTGCGAGGATACTTTGTATTGACATAATAAACTCATAAATAATGGAATTTGGGATTTTTTTTTGTCTTTTTCAGCCATGGTGACATTATTCTTTTATTACTTGACTACATAGTGCTGCAGGAAAGGCTGTAGATGTTGTTTGGGGTGCTTAACCAGTCTTGGCCTTCAGACACTCATCATACTGGATTTTGGAAGGACTCTTGATATGATTGAATCAATCTGTCATTAGCCTAGAGGTTCAGCAGCAACCCCAAGGGTTGTACTCGCTTGACCTCATAATTTGCAACTGTAATAGTACAAAGTAACACATGATCCATTTTCACTGTTAAAATAATATTTGGCAATTGGTTGAAGAGGGTGGATTTTTCTCTTTAACAGACGTGGGTCTAACCATTTTTACCCAAAATACTGTCACTACTGGCATGCTGGCATCTGGGCTGATTTATTATTGATATTGTCCTGGGTTTCAGTGGAGAGTTTTAGTGTCCCATGATGGTGTAAATGCTGTTTCAGAGGCTTTTCCACCCTGACAAGAATAAAATGACTGGGGAAACGCTGAATACATGTAATTTTTGGCATGAAAATGGTCTTGAATATTAAAACAAAATATCTGCTGTTAACTGCTTCAATCAAAAAATGGCATATCGGCATTCTTAAATCCATATTAGTTGACTCCTAGGGCTGTTGGAGAGAACATAATGGCGGGTTCAGGGTTAGGTAATGGGTAGAAATAAGTAATAATCTGCGACATTTTCATATAAATAACCGTTGTGCTACTCTCTGTCACTGATTGATATAAAACAATAGTGATTCAACCTATATGCAGTTCAGCTTTTACATTTGCTGTTCGTGTCTGGTAGCTCTTTCCTGGGAAAAATGCTCTGCCGCAGAGGAAGTAATGCTTTTTACATTTCCGGTTTGTTTGGAATAAATAGAAGAAGAAGAACTGGGTAGTTAGCATGAGCAGCAATAGCCACCATGGCTGAACAGACAAAGAAAAGAGCGTCACCTACAGAAACTCAAACGGCATCAGCAGAAAATCCAAGGAAAAAGACGTCACAGTACTGGACACACTGGAGGCATTTAAAGTTTAGTCCAAATTGGTGTAAAAGTAAGGGTTAGAGTTTGACTGTGGAAACCTGCAGCTAGACTTCGCCGAGTACAAAGCCCTGAGTCAGTCCTGCTCAGCCCGGTTTGACTGTCTGCCCTGCTTATACATGCCTCAGTCAGCTGGAACAGTGAATGTCAATAGATCTGTATGCTGCAGGGTTTGGTCGCAACATTCAGTGTGACTGGACAAGGAATGTAAACCAGAGGGCTCGATTTTGATACGGCCAAACCTCGAAATGACATTAATTAGCACTTAATTATACGATAAACCATAGAAACTAAATTCGAGATGCCCTATTATAAATTTCTATCTTATAGATTTCTATAAATCTCTCTCTCTCTCTCTCTCTCTCTCTCTCTCTCTCTCTCTCTCTCTCTCTCTCTCTCTCTCTCTCTCTCTCTCTCTCTCTCTCTCTCTCTCTCTCTCTCTCTCTCTCTCTCTCATACACACACAAACAGATTCCATCCTCTTGTTTTCTGCTTTTGGGAATTCTTTGAAATCTGTTGGACTACTGCCTCAACCAGTGGCTGCTCTTCTTGCCACACAAAATAGAGAAAAGTGTGTGTGTGTGTGTGTGTGTGTGATATGGTACAGTATGAAGGCATTGACTCATAAGGAAATTACATGGTGAAACAAATGCAGAAATACATGAACTAGAGTTTCAGCACACCCTCCACGGCATGCGCACCATTCAGTTCTACACGTGTCACAACAAGTCCTGTGTGTGTGTGTGTGTGTGTCGTTCCTCTTTGCTCATCTAAACGGGCCCAAAAGAGTAGCTGTCATTTAGTTCTCTAAACGATTTCTTCTTGGGTTATGTAGTGTGTCTGTCGTTAAAGCTGCACTATGCAATTTTCACACATTGGTGGCTCTAAATGGCAGCAAGAAGTAACTGTTTGAGTCAGTAAACTACACACAGCACACTCATGTTTACCAATCGGCCGGTCTGTGATGCTTTATACCAAAGAGACGACAGAGGAAAAAGACCTAACGTTTCAACTAGGGATGGGACGATATATCGAAATTCAATATATCGCGATACAAAATGTGACGATGCGTATCGTGAGGCAGAAAAATTAATTGCGATATTAGCTCCATTTTATTCTGCTGTAGTAATCACAAATGAGACGGCTTGACCATCACAGTTTCACAAGCTCTCCATCCAAATGATATTATTTGCACTTTGTAATGACATTTTTAAATTGTTGTTTACATTCTAGTCAATTGTGTCTACATTCTAAAGTCAATGCCATTTCTAGAAAGATTTGTGGCATAATTCTGCACAGTCATACTTTGTTGTCATTGAACTTTTATTGATTATATCGTATCGTGGTTGTATCGAATTGTGAACCTCATATTGCATATTGTATCATGAGATAACCATATCGTCCCATCTCTCCCACAAAGTGAAAATGTCCTCCTTTTTTTGTTTTACATCCAAAACTCGAAAGGAATCCCTATTGTTTAGCATTACATAAATATTTGATTTTCGATACCAATAGTACTATTACTATTGTTACTATTACTAAGACTAACTGGTATCACCCTCTCTAACCTCATTGTTGGGGAAGAAATCCTTGAGAAAAGCATTGTTGTGAAGCTCTCTCTCTTCAATGCTGAGACGGAGAAAACAGATCAGAGGGGCTGATGTACTAGGCTGTCAACTGGACGCTATGGAAGACCCACCCCTACCCCCTGCCATCCCACACACACCAACACTCATGCATGCCGCGGGGCAGTTATTGGGAAAGGATCAAACCAAGCATCCATCCACTATAGCTCAGTGAGCATTCAGTATATCACGAATGTTTCTGATGGGAAAACGAGAGCGTTGAGGAGCAGAGTGGCATTTCTTACCTATTAAAATGTATACAAAACAGACACGCTGTACCTTCAAAAAGCATCTGAAATGGCTTCCACGTCTTTACATTCTTCTATATGTGGAAAAAGGCAGAAGACCGTGTCATTTTGCTTTGATTTCTCTCTCGCTCTCTTTCTGCCTGTCGCTTCACCCCCCTCCCATCTGTCTCTCACTATCTTTACTTTCCTCCAGAAAATGTGCTCATAATCCTCCATTATCACACTGAATACTGTAACTGTACTTCCACAATGGCAGCCTCTTACTAAACTGCTTGAGTTTTTGCAGACTGACCCTTCTCACCATAGAATATGGAACTTTTGGGGACATTGTTGAACTCACCGCATGTTAGATTTATTTTGTCAAAGTGAATCACTGTTATTCCTTCACATCTGTCTCTGTCTCTCTAGGTGGGTGCTCGGCCAGGGTGGTGTCGGTGTCTCCCGGTCCATTGATCCGGGTGCAGGGTCAGCCAGTCTCCATCAGATGTGATGTCAGGGAATATGGAGGCCCTCGGGAGCAGGTAAATGACCCACTTTTGACGCCCAATATTCCTGCACGGGCAGAAAGTATTAATCCTAAACTAACTTTAATTTTAACCTAACCTAAACCTAAAACGAATTCTAATCTTTACCCTAAACCCAAGTCCTACCCCTAAACTAGACCCTTGTAGAAGTGAGGACCAGAAAATGTCCTCACTTTACAAAAATGTTCTCACTCCTAGATGTAAAACTCAAACTGGTTCTCAGTTCTCACAAGGATAGTGGTACAAGAACACACACACACGTGAAACCCTGATCTCAGCTCTTAAAATGTGTGACGTGTTCGTTCTTTCTTGGTTTTATCTCTGTACATGTTCTTTGGTGCTCTGTAAAGCACTTAATGACAAGTCTGTTTACATTGTGTCACAAATTTCCTGGCAGCCACGGCTGGCGCCATCTTGTAGCAGTAAAAGGAGAAATGGCTGTGGACAAATAATGCCTACAATATATAACCAGGCTAGAAAAGGAGATATACCTGAAAAAGATCCATTCAGTCATGTTATAGGTAAAAGTGAATGGTCTGAGAAGGTAGATTTTTTGTTTACAGGTTTTACTGACACTTATCAGCTCTGTTTCATTTGGAAGCTAGCTTCCTTCTTCCTTGATGCCTAACTAGGCACCTTCCTAATAAGGTACCTTGTTTGACTGCAGATAGCAGAGAAATAAATCATTTGAGACAGACAACCTTCTTAGGCAACATCATGCGGCTGCAGTTAATGTTACATTCTGCCAATAGCCAGTATGGTCAAACTGCTTTTTCAAAATAGATTAAAAGAAATACTAAGAAATATGCTGGCTAGCTTTATGTACTTGTTGGCTATAGAAACATCAGCCATGTCGTTTTTATATACAGTGGGTACTGCGCAGCCAGTTAATTTACCGACCATCAAACTAAGCCTCGAGTAGGCTCTGCTTGGCATTATCTCTAGCTAGCTAAACTACGCCAAGTAATTTCAGCGGCTTTCCACAAACAATTGACTGTACTAAAATAAAGTGATATGATTCCCTATTGACAATTTTCACATACAAAAATGAATTGAAAATGTTAGATGTATTTTGTTTTTTTACGGTCAAGACTTTTTCTTGAAGCGGGGACCTGAGGACCCACTTCATTCAAAATTGGTCAAAACTGTCCCTGTGCCTGTCCTGAACGAATGAGACAGTAGCCTATTACAACTTGAAAATTTGGACTTCCTACCCAGAATGCTACCTAAATAGGAAGTTTCGTTGGGTTTGAGACAGAGCTATCTTCTTATTTTATTTTATTCTTCACTCACCAATCATACATTTCGATACATTGTTAATCTTTATATTACAATGGGGAAGTTTTTCATCCACAAGATGAGATATCTAAACAAAACAGTTTTCAGAGCTATCATGTCTTTAGTGCTAGCTTCTTTAGCCCTAGTCCTTTTAGTGCTAGCTTCTAAAACATTTAGAGCTCAGTTAACCTGAAAAAACAGATTTTTTTTTTGTTAGTTTGCTAACTAGCCTGCCGGCTAATTTACCAAATAAGCTAATGTTAACATGCAACTATTAGCTATGTAATGTTATCTATTGTGTAAATCAGATGTGACTTAAGTGCGCCTTTTGATGTGGTTTGGAACACTATAGACGACAATAAAGATGCAATGCATTATTTATTTATTTTTTTTAAGTTTCCAAAGTATACCTACTTTTGAGCCTATTTTGACCAATAATGTATACCTACTTTTGACCAATAATATTACGCGTTAAAGTGAACAAGTACAGAGGTAGAACATAAATGGAAGCTTTGCGTCTTCACTAAACATCATTCAGACACAGTGACCATCACTAACCCACTCTGTCCTGCAGGATTTTGAGTGGACGATGCAGAGGGACGCGGCGGCGGCGGCAATGAAAGTCATCTCCACCTTCGACACCCGCTTCTCCGACTCGTCGCTAAGCAACCGCGTTGCCGCCGGTGACATCTCAGTGCCGAGGCTCGACGACAGCGCGGTGGAGCTGAGGATAGAGGAAGTGAGGCCGTCAGACGGTGGCGTCTACACCTGTCAAACGCCGAGCACCGACTCCGTCATCAGCGGCACCTACGAGGCTAATGTCCAGCTAACTGGTAGGCGAGAGGTGTGTGTGTGTGTGTGTGTGTGTGTGTTAGGGTTAGTTTGGTGATATATGTTTTATTATCATGATTATTAATATCCCAGATTTCAGTGGAGAGTTTTAGTGTACAATGATGTCTAAATACAGTTTCAGAGGCTTTTCCACCCTGGCAAGGATAAAATTCTAGGGGAAACGTTTTCTTGTAAGTTTTTGTAATGTTTTGACATGATAATGGTCAAATTTAAAGATACTGAGTATTAGGACAAACTATTGGCTGTCAACAGCTTCAATCCAAAAAATATCAGTCGAACCCTAGTCTGTATGAAACCACCCTGGTACTGTTTTCTTTCCCATTCACTGTCTGTAGAGCAGCTCCAGACAAGATTATAGTCTGTAGTATTGATGTTCACATGTAAATTGAACAGTCTAAATCAGTGATTCCCTAAGTGTGGGCCGTGAAGGTACTGCAGGTGGGCCGCGAGAGGTCATTTACAATAAATAAATAAAAAGTTTTTAATTTTCAATTTTGTAATTAAGTTTGAAATTACCATAAAATATTTATGATTAAATATTTGCATTAAAAAAAACTAATCAGAACTAATAAAACAAAGCCATGAGATTTAAATTACGTGTTATTCTTCATTTATCTGACCTATTTTTGATCCGGCCGGAACGTATCTTATCTCGTCATTGGGGGAATACCTCATCAATGGCGGGGGAAGAGTAAAAATGGAGCAGTGGAAACAGATTTAGCGTCTGTCCTCTTGTAACCCTGTTTAACGCCCCCTTTGAGGCCTCAAAATATTACACGGCAATGAGCCCAGCTGTGATGGATTGTAATAACGGCATCAGAAATTATATTTTCTGTCTGTTTTTTCTTCATGTTGATATTGGGTTGGATAGTGTGAAATTTTATGTATAAGCGTTTTATTATCCAGTGTCAAGCAGCCAGGATACGGGCTTAACAATTCACTATTTGCACTTAATTTCTTACATTTGTTGATTTACAAATTGTTACGTGTATGTGGATGGATTATTAATTGGCACTGCATTGCCGTATGCCCACGTTCACATGTTCTGTTTATGAAATAAAAAATATATAGGGAAATACTTCATCTTAGTCTCGTGTGTTGATCAGAGTTGTGATTAAAGGGTTGGGTGGGCCGCGGAAGATTTTCAGATTTCAAATTGGGCTGCGGCATTCTTAAGTTTGGGAATGGCTGGTCTAAATTAATAGTAGTAACGCATTTATGTTGTGATGCCTTGCATCGAGTCTGAAGAATGTTCAGGAATTAAGAAAATACCTTATTTTCACATTGACGACCGTGCAGGTCATAAAACTGAGTCAAATTTGAATCAACACCAAGGCCAAGGAGTTCTTTGAGGCAGATTTTCCCTTTTTAAATGGTGTATAGCTAATGGGGCATGTATTTTTATGTAAACTAATATAATTTCTAAGAGTCTAATGTATAAGACCAAGGCTAGCTGTGTTCATTCGGTATACACTGTGTGTGTGTGTGTCCAAAGCTAGCTAGCTGTGGTCAGTGCGGTCCGTTGAACTTAACTTACTAATGCTCGACTGACCACGTATCCTCCCACACACACCCACACACACACACACACACACACACACACACACACACTCGCTCTGGTTTTAGACAATTACTGGCTTATAATGTGGCCTCCACACACACACACACCACAAGACACACCTCAACACACACTCACTCACATGGTGGGGAGCAGATGTCAGGTGGGAGTACTTGGCTTTTGTCAAATGAGGGCCACAGAGCGAGAGAGAGAGAGAGAATTAGGTAGAGAGACATAGAGGCTGAGAGAGGAATATAAATATCATCATATGGCATATAGTGAAACATTCTCCAATCACTCCTGAGAGAGAAATGTTAACTTAGATGCTCTTGTATTTGGCAGTTTGTAATGAGTGGAACCGACCAGATTGGCTAATAATTGCCTGCTAGCTAGCTAACTGACTTAAAGGAAACATTTTCCTTCACCCAACTCTTTTTCACGTGGGAGTCGAGGTTCATTCTCCCAATATCTTAAAAACCATGTTACCATTAGCATTGTTAGCATGCCTCATTATATCCCATGGACACTGCTTGCAGCTAGCACTTATTGATTTGAATAGAGAATAATATCAATGCTAACAAGCTGTTTTAAAGATTATTCAAAGAAAAAATATAGATGCCTTTTGCCCAATAATATGCCAGGTGCCTGTTCAAGAAGTGACGGGCTACAAATTTACATTTAGAATTGTTAATTTCCTCCACTTTTTTTCACCTTTTCACAATGTGGAAGTAGAGGTTCTGACTTCAAATGACTTCAAAATCACATGTTGGCAATGTTAGCATCATTAGCACGCCTCATTAAAACCCATGGACACTACTAACTGCAATCTAACAAGCTAGCTTGCAGCTAGCAACACTCATTGTTTCCATAGAGAATGCTATCTATGCTAACAAGCTGTTTTAATGATTACCGGAAGAAAAATATAGAAACTTTTCCCCCCATAATATGACAATGATATGATAATATGACAGGTACCTGTTGCAAAAAATGACAGGGTAAAAATTTAAAATGTCATGGTATGCCGTTAAGATTGTTAATGCAATACAAGGCTATTGAGATTGATAAGAGTCAAAATGCTATAATTCTGCATTTAAAACCAACGGTAGCACTTGACTTGAACTTGTTCTCATAAGGCATCATAAGTTCATTGTAAGCACATTGTGAGTAAATGATAATCATTATAATCAGTGTGATCTCTAATAAACACAGTGCGCAAAAAATGGGGTTAAGTATTTTATGGGGCAACTGTAGAGATGTAGAAATTAAACTGCCCTGTTGGGGAAAAACATGCTGTTTAAACAGGATGAATATAATTTTCTGATGTTTGTCTATGCTTCAAGTGGGCTTAAAATCTGCTTATAATGCATCATAGTCTATGTAAGTGTAACTATCCTCAGACAACGTGGTCTTACAGATTGATCAATTAAATGATAGTTTACTCAACAAATTCCTATCATAATCCTTTCCAATTCTGTAGCCATTGGCAGCTGAAGAAATCAGATTTATCAAATCATTGTAAAAGGTGTCATTTTCAACACAACCGTGTGTCTAGTTTGGGTCAGCGTAACGTATATCTGTGTTGTTTTTCAGCAAAATATAATTTGTTAATAACAACACATGGAGCATTTCATTTCACAATGCTCTATATTGATTTGGGCAGACTTTTGCTTCCTTCAGTTCATCAATCAATATCTCAAAAGCACAGATGATTCATTACTGAAAAACAGAACTAGTTTAGCAGTAAAAGGCTGAGGATGAGTCCAATAATGTAATGTGCTTTACTTTCAGGCCAGCAATTATTTTGGAAGAGAAGGCGTTAGCCTTTTTAAACAAAGGATATTTCATTTTGAAAGAAATGGAAACATTCCCATATATATAAATGTCTACTCTCTATCGCTGATTGACATAACACAGTAGGGATTCAACCTATAGCCAGTTCATGAAAGCTGTTAGAGTTGTTACCAGGTGTCTGGTAGCTCTTTCCTGAGAAAATCCTCTGGCGTACAAACATTTCACATTTCTGGTTTGTTTGGAATATAAATAGAAGAAGAACTGAGTAGTTGGCATGAGCAGTGATAACCACCATGGCTGAACAGACAAAGAAAAGAGCGCCACCTACAGAAACTCAAACGGCATCAACAGAAAATCCAAGGGAAAAGATGTCACAGTACTGGACACACTGATTGACAGGTGATCTCTGGGAAGTGCAGTGCAGAAACACCACAGCGATGAGTGCTGAGCACCAAAGATGGAGAAGTAACTTGAATGTCTATTGACCCGAACAAGACACAAGGGATGAGTTGAAAATGACAACTCCTTTTTAGAAATGATAGACTAGAGGGATTAAACAAGGATTCGACCCATATGGGTTTTGAAGGCTGATACTTCTATTTTGGTCTTGATGCTGCCAAACACCCAATATTGTGGAGATACTTCAATATAAATTTGACCGTTTTCCTGCCACAAAAATTCAGAATCCCCCAGTTTCCCCCAGAGTTGTATCCTTGTCAGGGTGGAAAAGCCTCTGAAACAGCATTTAGACCATCATGGGACACTAAAACTCTCCACTGAAACCCAGGATACTAGTACTCATTCAACCTATTCATTCATACTTGTGTGGAATCTTATCAAAATGTCTCATTGGAATCTATTCAGGTTAAGGGCTTCCCATAGACAACCAGTGTAGTATTGATAAATTCTACAATAAATATGTAATCAAACAAACGACAACTGACTGACCAATATCAGATTTTTAATAGAACGCCAATATCGGCAACACATATCTGTCTAACCCCAGTATTAACCCAAACTAGACGCACAAGATGTGTTGAGAATGACAGCTGCTTTTTAGAAATGATACACTAGAGTGATTTAAGAATTAATTTAGCTTTTGAAGCCTGGAAATTATGGGATGGAGAAGTCACAAACAGGGATTGTCTGACAGTGAGTTAGTTAGCTCCATAATGCACCATCATGTTCGGTTGCTCTCTGCTTCCTAGCATGGCTCCCCAGACACCTTGTTAAATTTAGACCTGAATTAACTAGGCAGCGCTGTGTGTGTGTGTGTGTGTGTGTGTGTGTGTAAGGAGATTGTGTTGTGTATATGTAGAGCATGTGTTAGAATGAGTAGTGTATGGGGTAGAGAATGTTTCTGAGTTTGTGTGTGTGCACTGAGAGAGTGTGAGTCGTTTAATGGAGAAATGAGTTAGATTTGCTGCTGGAAGGTCTGTACCAGTCGAGACTTGTGCACCGTGTTCATCATCTCACACACACACACACACACACACACACACACACACACACACAAACACACACACACAATGCTTCCATTGCCCCACTGAGGCTGTTTGGTTATGTAAGGAAACAAGTGAAGTTGAGGTCGTTGAGGGTTTGAAATCTCCTCTCAGGCTAATTCTAATTGATAGAGCAAAATGCAGATAATTTGTTCTGCCTTGTTATTTGCCATCGACACTCATATCACTACAGTGCATCAGTGTCAGATAGTATCACTTGCCCTACAATGCTTCATTGCATTGTTGGCATCCAGTATTGTCCTGTTCTTATCCACACTTAATGGCTTTTAATGAATAAACTTGTACTTGACCTTGTATGAAATAATGCTCATGAAAATGATTGGAAGACTGCTTGTAGTAACTGATTGGTGGCTTGTTAAGTGCAATTGATTTTGACATTTTTTAGGATATTTTCCCATCTTTGACTGAGTTCAAATGGAAGAAAAATAGTTGTCACTATAACACAATGGCAACACAGCACAATACAAGATTAAAAGTGATTTGCGTAGCATTTAGTGGTTCTCAAAATTAAGACCACATTTGAACAGTATCTTCTAAGAGTATTTACCATCTGAAAGCTGAGTGAACAGTATCTTCTAGTAGTATTTACCATCTGAAAGCTGAGTGAACAGTATCTTCTAGTAGTATTTATTTACTATCTGAAAGCTGAGTGAACAGTATCTTCTAGTAGTATTTATCATCTGAAGGCTGAGTGAACAGTATCTTCTAAGAGTCTACCATCTGAAAGCTGAGTGAACAGTATTTAATAGTAGTATTTAACATCTGAAGGCTGAAGTGAACAGTCTTTTCTTTTAAAAGCTCAATGAAGTTCTACTGTATGTCCCATAGGACGTGAATGCGGCATATATGTAATTCCCAAGCATGGCTACTCCTCATTCCTAGCCATCTGCCACTTCCCACTTATTGCATTCATCTGTTCACCAATTGTGTAGAATTTCCTTCCTTCCAGAAAGAAATTGTTCACCATTTGAGAAATGTTACAACATACTGTGTGCTAGTATGAAAGTAAAAGTCACAGTTTTCTTCAGCCTTTTATCCAAAGGCTTACTGTTGGTTTACTTTGTTTGTGAAGAGATTAGAAATGGGTCCTATAAATTACAACACGCAACCAAAGTCAGTATGTCACCTGCATACTCAGAAATGTATTCATAAAACTCAATTGTAACCGCATTGCGGTGTGCAAAGTCTGCAGGTCTGTAATTTGAATTTAGTCACTTAAAGGAATAGTTCACCCAAAAATTAAAATTTGGTCATTATCTACTCATTCTCATGCCAGTACAAACTTGGGTGAGTGTTTTTTCTTCATACAACTTACCTGGAGTTCTTCAGGTTCGCTGCTGGAGGACTTTCTTCCAAACAATTGCAGTGAATGGGGAGCAGGACGTTTGGCTTCAAAAAGGGCAACAAATGTCCATAAAATTACTCGATAAAGCTTGTGTAGTATAATCCAATTCTTCTGACGCCTGACGATCGCTCTACGAGTGGAAAAAACTAAATTTGATCCATTATTTCAAGAAATTCGTATTTACTTCCGCATTACCAAACCTCACGAGATGCAGGTCGCGCACTGTCGCACACACAAACCTTGCGCGGCCACGGTGGCCTCGCGAGGTTTGGTAATGCGGAAGTAAATGCAATGCCGATCGACTCGAATTTCATTAAATAATGGATCAAATTTAGTTTTTTTCCACTCAGAGAGCGATCGTCAGGCGTCAGAAGACTTGGATTATACTACACCAGCTTTATGGAGTAATTTTATGGACATTTGTTGCCCTTTTTGAAGCCAAACGTCCTGCTCCACATTCACTGCAATTGTTTGGAAGAAACCTCCTCCAGCAGCGAGCCTGGAGAGTTGTATGAAGAAAAAACACTCACCCAAGTTTGTACTGCCATGAGAATGAGTAGATAATGACTGAATTAAAATTTTTGGGTGAACTATTCCTTTAACATGTTGACTTTTATACTGAAACACATTTTCACATGTAACATTTATTTCAAAACTACCGTCTGGCTAGAGCAGGTGGCATGTTATGCGCTTACGAGTCGCTTACGAATCGTGTAAACGATCAAACGGGGTGGCGATGGCGGCAAAACTGAGCCGGTAATTCACGTTTATCAGTAAGAAAACACTCACGCCACACTAACCGTGCCACTCAGTTTTATGATTAATTAACCCTTCCTATCTTCACTCATTTCTTCTCACAAAGTGACTGAAAAGAAACAAACCGAAAGGTAAAGCTGTAACACTGTTCACTTTTTAAAGTCACGTTTAACAAAAATCATTCCAGGAAGTTGAGAGTTGAAACCAACCAGGAACTATTTCATTATCTGAGCAAAACAAGTACAGAGAGAAGGAAAGGGATTGCCTGTGTGTGAGAAAGAGACTGAAAGTGTGTGTGTGTGTGTCACCTGAGCATGTGAGTCATTAGGCCTCATAAACACTCCTCTGGGTGTGTCTGATATGCACGCACACACACACACACACACACCAGAATCAGACTTTTTCTTTCTCTCTCTTTGTGTGTGTGTGTGCGTGTGTGTTTTCAAAGTAGGAGTGTGTGTAGTCTTATCAAGGTCACTTTCCTTTTGAAGCAGAGATAAATGAACACACACACACCAGAACCAGACTCTTTCTTTCTTTCTTTCTTTCTTTCTTTCACTTTCTTTCTCAGAAACACACTTGTGTCTCTCAGCCGCATGTCATAACATACCAATACAATATTTCACAAAGCCTCAAACAGCAAGCCTTGATTTTGTTTAACAGGCAGTGGTTGTCACTCCATACACACACACACACACACACACACACACACACACACACACACACACACAGTTAAACAGGTGCGAGCCACTTGTTTAACAGGTTAGTGAAAGCGGCAGATCTGGTTTTATTGGCAGATGGTGATAGAGAGACATAGAGAGAGAGAGAGGGAGAAATGTTGACTTTTAATGTTCTTTAAAAACATCACGCAACAAACCAGAGGAACTAAAATCCCCCCCACACACACACCCACACCCACACCCACACCCACACACACACACACACACACACACACACACACACTCACACAACGCAGACACACTCACAAAGCCTCCCTACTGGGTACAGTCAAACCAGTCATGAGTTTCTTCTCCTACCGTATTGCATTTCGCAGCTCCCAAACATTCAGAAATGTAACAATATAATTTCTTAATGAAAAATCCAGCTCAAATGACAGAAGTCTGGAATAATTCTTGTTGTAAAACGTGGATAACGGGACCTTGTTGAGTCAAAGGCAGCACTGACTGGCTCAGAGTTTGAAATGGGATTCTTACACAAGCCCCTGGAAATGGCACTTCTGCTTTGTTTTTCTGCCCGTTAGCTTAGCTACAACACTAGCTACTTTGCCGAGTACATTCAAGTTATTGTATTGTTATTGTAGTGATACAACTATCAGCAAAGTAACTGTCCACACCAGGGATTATTCAAGGCAATAATTGTCATTTAGGAGCCAGAATAGACTATTGTATGCATAGCCCACAGCGGTAATCATGTCAGTTTTGTTTTGCTAGCTAGCTAACTGGAGCAACTTCATTTGTTCCTACGACAGTAAACAAGTGAGCACTACTGCCACGTTCTGCCCTAGAGAAATTTGACTGGTCTGAATGATGACAGCCCACAGCATCTCCACCATTTTCTAACCAACTATTGTGTTTAAATTTCTCCAGACCTCCGTCGTTTGAGTCAGCTGGTGTGGCTATGCGAGATATAGGACCCAAACCCTGACCTTGACTTTAAACCAAACTCTGCCTGGCGAAACAAAAAAATTAGCAATTCACTTTATTCACACCGCGGCCACATTTGATTTACATCATACTCAGGTCTTTCGAAAAAAAATGTATGCTGTACACCAAAGTTATCCTTGAATATGGTGGAGACATGAGCGGATCTGGAGAGGGTACGAATCAAAGAGAACAGCAACTGGATTGATAGAACATCGATTGTGTTGATCCATATTGTAAGCCAGTGTTAGCTAACTTGGCTAATGTTGGCTACTTAATGTTGTTTACGTTATTTTTAAGTCTACACCACCTAGGTTGCATTATCCTTAAGTATTGTCATTAATGGTCAGTCTCTATGCTAACATTATGCTTCATACCCCTAGTGGCGCTTATTTGACAGTGTTTATGTTGGGTATGTCTGCTAACTAATGCTCACATTAGGTGACTTTATTTGGTTAAAACTGCCAGGTTGTTACTGTTAAAACTAGATAACTCACACAATTAAATTTAGTTGGGTTAGGGATAAATATAAAATGAAGTAGCTGACTGCTAACATTAGCTAACATTATGGATAGATGAATCGTACTGGTGTTAGCAGGTCTTACTTTCAACATCATGAATGTTCCCTTCAATCCAGTTGCTGTAGCCTTTAATTTGGACTTCCAGCTCTGCTCATCTCTCCACCATATCCAAGGATAATTTTAGTGTAGATTTGAATTAATTTCAGTGTACATTTTAATTTTTTGTTGATAAAGCATGTTGAAAAGGTAGGCATGGCCCACCGTACCAAAAGCCTTCTCCTGATCTGGGGAGATGGTACCAAAGTCCAGGTTACATTGTCCAGAAAGATCCATTGTGTGTCCAACATTGTCCAACATTGTAGGACTCAATCTGCTTCTTAAGCCTTTTAGCAAGGCACTTGGCAAGAAGCTGATAAATAATAGAAGGCATCAGATCTCCAGTTCTCCAGATGTTTAAGTAACTCAGGACTCCCTTCAAGGACAGAGAGAGAGAGCCAACATAATCCAGACTTAACACCCTATCTTTCTATGCTCATCCTCTCCTTCTCTCTCTTCTTTGTCTCCTCTGTCTTTTGCCTCTTTGTAAATTGGGTTTATGGTTGTTTGATGGGATTATCAAAACTTCGACTGTGTGTGTGTCTGTGTGTTCTTGTACTCGTCCTTATGAGGACGTCTTTTTCCTATTTTTTTCTCTATCTTCCTTTTTGTTTGTTTGTTTCTTTCTTTCTTTCTTTCTTTCTCAGAAACACGCACACACACACACACACACACACACACACACAGTGAAGTGTCAGGTGTTGAGGTTGAAATGAGGGAAATCCTCCATAAGAATGATTCTGTTGAAGGGTTGAAGGTTGAACCGTATTTAACCTGTATTTTGAACTGGGGTTAGGTTAAGATTAAGTTAATATAAGACAGTGGAATGTCTCCCTAAGTATAGTTTTGTGTGTGTGTGTGTGTGTGTGTGTGTGTGCTTGTGTCTTCAGAAATGACTCTTGGTGATGAATAGCGGATGGAAGATAAGAGAAACAGAGGAAATAGAAAAATGAGTTGACATTTGATTATTTCAGTCGCTAGCAGCGCACTCTCTCTCTGTCTGCACAGGAGTGTATGTATTCTCTCTTTCTCTCTCTCTCTCACTCTCTCTGTGTCTCTGTGTCTGTTTGTCTGTCTGTCTGTCTTTTTGTCTCTCTCTCTCTCTCTTTGACATTTTGACATTGACATTTTCAAGTCAGTCATCAGAAATAGATTAATAGAGTCTGTGTCTCTTATAAACTTTAAATATGACTTTTTGAAGTGGACTGATTCTATTGTGGGTGTGTGTGTTTAACTCTTTACAGGAAGGCATTTACTGTGAATTGTTAAATAGTTACTTCTTTGTTTTGCATTTACTTTTTTTTTTCTGTTGTGTTTTACCCGCTTTTAATTATGTTTCCTGTAACCCTTTCAGATTAACTTTAAATGAAAAGTGTGTTATAATAATAAAAATTATTCTCTCTCTCTTTTTTCAGTAATCGCCGACACCCTCAGAGTTTCCCCCCAGACCCCACCCCCCGTTGTCCCAGAAGGAAGTGACATCACGCTCTCCTGCAATGTCACCCGGCAGCTCACCCACCCCACTTACCTGTCCGTCACCTGGTCGCTAAGGAATGGAGCCTCGCCATTGGAGGAAATCTTAACATTTGGCCCTCAGGGAGGCGTAGTCACCGGGCCGAAGTTCACCCGGCGATATGCCGACGGAGGCGTCCGATTGGTCCCCGGGGAAAATGGAGTGTTTGGACTGGTGGTTTCCAGGGTGACGCCGTCTGATGAAGGGATGTACGTTTGCATAGGAAGGGAATGGACTCATGAAGATGGAGGGAAATGGAAGAATATCGTGGAGAAGAGAGGAGAGATGGGAGCTGTTACTGTTACTCTTACATGTAAGGATAAGAAAGAAGGAACATAGAAGGACATTAGTAGTAGCATTAGGTGTAGTAATAGTAGTAGTAGGCCTAGTAATAGTAGTAGTAGCAGTAGTAGTAGTATCAGTAGTATTGGCAGTAATAGTAGTAGCAGTAGTAGTAGTATCAGTAGTATTAGCAGTGGCACTAGTATCAGTAGCCTAGTAATAGCAGCAGTAGTAGTAGTAGTAGCAGCACCAGTAGTAGTAGCAGTAGCACTAGTATCAATAGTAGGCTAGTAGCAGCAGCAGCGGTAGTAGCAGTAGTAGTAGTAGTAGTAGCGGTATTAGCAGTAGTAGTAGCAGCACTAGGAGTAATATTAGCAGTAGTAGTAGTAGCAGCACTAGCAGTAGTAAGCCCATTGGGTTTTCTGCCTCTCCCTGCACTGTATATTATTTATCTTTGTCATTTGTGTATTTTTTTAAATTGTGCAAAAATAAAAATAAAAATAAAAACTAAAACTAGTAGCACTGGTATCAGTAGTATTGGCAGTAGTGGTAGCAGTCAAAGTAGTAGTATTAAAGATAATTTCCATACCGGGAGCAATAGAGGATCATCTCACTCTTGTTTTTTGATAAAGCAAGTTACTGTATATTCTTGGTTTTCTGTGCTACTGTGTTGGCTATGGAGTGAAGTTGGGAGAAAACAATAAGGGATGAAGAGAAGAAGGGATAGAGGGAGGAAGGGGACGTGGGAGACGACCCGCTCTGTTGTGTCCCGGTCTTTATTTTAATGGCAGCTTCTCTTCTGTTGCACTCTTTTCTGTCTTTTTTCTTTCCTCCGCTTTGCTCTATCCCAGGAGGCTCTTGACCCTCGCTCTGACTGTCTTTCTGTCTTTTTCCCCTTAGAGAGGCCCCTACACACACACACACACACACACACACACACACACATTAACACACACAAACACACATTCATTCATGGTGGTTGCTGTGGCCACCATATCTTCTATCTTTCTGGGTTACCATATCCTCTTAAGTGCTGGAAAACACTCAGTGGTTTATAATGAAACCAGAGATGAGACACACACACACACACACACACACACACACACACACACACACACACACGTCTACACACCTACACACACACACACACACACACACACACACACACACACGCACAGTCCCAGTCTCTAGCTCCATTGTGTCCCAGTCAGTTCATATTGACTTACAGGCTAGAGTAAAGAGGATGAGAAAAGTCAAACAGAGTGGGCTTTGTCTCTTTTGTCCACTTCCAGACACCATACAGGGACTCTTCCCCACATATTACTATCTAGGTTGTTACTGGAGACCATAGTTTGAAATCCATGACCCAGCCACCAGTTTGCAGAAACCCAGGAGAGACTGGGAATACGTTTTACTCGACTGTACTTGCATCAAACATTATACAGCTTGCTCTGGTGAAAGAATGCTTTGGGAAACACACACTTGAGCTGCAAATTCCTCACCAGCTCTGACATTTACAGATGTTTTTTTTTTTTTTTTATATTGTCTTTTAAATAAGTCATATATCTGTTCCATTCTTAGTAGAAACCCTTCAGGCTTACTTGTGATTTCTTTGCATCCCTTGGTTTTTAATCTAGTTGTTATTAGTTTTTTTTGATCTTCCTCTTTTCACTCATTTTTTTTCATTCTTATTCACCCGTTTTTCTCTTCCACCTCCTTTGGCGGGTAGGGTGACCTGTATATTCAGGCCCCAGTGTGCTGCTGCGTCCTGTATTATTCACCAGTATGGTGGCAGCTCCCAGTTACAAATGTGGTTACTGTGCCATCAGCGTTGCAACTATAGGCTAATTATTCAACAATAGTTTAAGTTTTTGTTACTCTCTACTGTCTTCCCCTGTTTTTCTGTCATTTTACCCATTTGATTTTGACTTTTTTTTTTTTGCACTGTTCAGAGCAGATGTCTGGTAATTTTTTCCAGTGTTCTGCAAAAGCACAGATTAGTTATTAAATGTTTTGAAACACTGTTAAACCTGCACTAAGCAATTTCAGACCCTGTACCCAATCCTGAAACTAACGTGTGCCATGTGGAGATTTCCGTGAGACGTAATGATATAAACAAATAGCCACACATGCGGGCCAGGTGTGTTGCTGATTTCTCCTCTTTTCTAAAGCTTGTTGTCAGGTTTGGCCTGAGTCGTAGCTTTTCCTTTTATTTTCCTTAAATGTCATGGTCTTCGAAAGGCCTGGTCCTGTGCGGCAGAGGATTTTTCCAAGGAAAGGGCTACCAGACACCGGGTGTCCAGAACAGCAAATGTCAAGGTTTTCATGAACTGGCTATAGGTTGAATCACTATTGTTCTATCAATCAGCGATAGAGAGTAGCAAAACTGACATTTAGTTGTTTTTTGTTTAAGGCTCTTACAAAGACTTTGGAAAAGACTCTGTGTTATTATAAAGATTTTACTGACACTCTTACTCTCTCTCTCTCTATCTCTCCTCCTTTAGCGCAGTCCCTTAGTGTCACAGCCTCCCCTTCCTCCTCCTCTTCCTCGCTCCTCTCCCTCGGAGACACGCTGACCCTCCTCTGCTCCGTTGCCGCCAACAACCTGCCCTCCCTCGCCCTGGAAGTGACCTGGTTGGCCGACGGTCGCGAGGTCATCACCATGGACCGCGGCGGGGTGGTGCTCTCGAACGCGTCCTCGAGCGGAGGGAAAGCAGGGGGAGGGGAAGTGGGGCTGGAGCGAACGGGGGCCGGGGAGTTCAGGCTGGTGGTGAGGGGAGTCGGCGGGGAGGACAGAGGGGTGTACTCCTGCCGCGTCCGGGCCTTCATCGAAAGAGGAGGAGGAGGAGGAGGGAGATGGTACATGGCAGCTGAGAAGATGTCCAACCCTGTGATGGTCAAGGTGGCGCAGATCAGTGAGTAACACAACAGCACATTTTACATTGCTATGTGTATCATTACCCTGCTGGTCCCACAACACCATTATAGGCTTGGGCGATATCCAAAATTTTATATTCCGATACTGTCCCACCAAAATATTGCGATATACAATATTATCTTTCCCGGGGTTTTTTTTTTATGTTATGGTATTTTATGTTATTTCTTCCAAATTACATCAAATTTCTAGCCTATAATAATAATTATTATTATTAACAGCCTAGAAATTTGATCTTGTTATTCAAGCATCAGAGAAAACAATGGTCAGTTGGTATAATTTGGTCATTCCTGCTATTTCCAGAAAAAACATTGTGAAAAAGGGAACCCACTTGAATTAATAAGACAAATTTTCACTTCAAGCATGATTATTTTTGTTTTTTTTACTATCATACCACTAGTAGCTTATAGGTCTATAAGTTTAAAAGCTTGAACAATTGTGATCTAAGCAACACACGGTGCCATGGCTGGGAGGGGTGGGGAACGTTTAAAAAAAAAATGTAATATATTTTTGTTATATTCAATATCGCAGGAAATATTGCGATATTCGATAATATTGAATATCGGCCCAAGCCTACATCATTACAAACACTTTTCACAACCAAGCTTTGTTCAAACCCACAGAACTTTATTTTAAGTTCTCGTCAAGATCCCAAGGTTTCCAAAGATACCAAATAAATCATGCTGAATTGCAGGGAAATGTGTATAAAATGGTGCACAAACATCTAGATTTTTTCCAATATAAGCATGCTATAGCTTCAATGAAGCGTTGGAACGAGCAGAATATGTATGTGACATTGTCATATAGTATGGAAAAAAAAATTTTTCTTACTTTGAAGCTACTTAAGAGGGAATTTAAGGGGAAACTCAGGGTACAAGGGGTTAACATCAATAAATCAATACCACATTAATTTTGAGAAATCAAAATTGCCAATTTTCTCGAGAAGATTAGCAGCCTCTACACTGTGTGTCACCACCTGTCATACTCTATAGAAGGTGACATCACCTAGCACCAAAGATCAACCAATAGCAGATGGCAATTTCAGTAGCATGCTTTTTATATTTAGATGTAAGGCTTTACACAGATTTGGGTTTTGGGGTTTAGTTACTCTTTAACTTTATCTGCATCCTCAATATGGAATGGGCTCCTGATCCTCTTCTTCAAGCACAAACAGAAGTATCGCTAGCGTTCTCTCGTCCATTTTTATTTTCAACAACTTTTTTACTTCTAGCTAACCACAATCTAGGTAGTTACACGGCAACGAGAATGATGTATCTCCGTTACTAGCGACGCTCACAGCTGCGCCTTGTGTCTGAGCAGCATAAAAATGTGTCCTATGTAATCACAGCCTTACTTCTGATTGGTGGAGTTGACTACAGGCTACTGTTAAATTACTTCTGATTGGCTGAGCTGATTGGCTGGCTCTTGACTTGCATACCCAAAATGCCAGCAATGTGGCAGGAACAATCTACGGTAGAATGATTGCAAGAACATGGAAGTAGTGTCAAAAAGTGTCTTCTGGCTGAGCTGTAGCAACAACAGAGGCTGCTTGTATTTCTTATTTATTTCTCAGTGGCAGAGCGGACAAACCCATCAACCCAAACACTCATCTGTCTCTGCTCAAAGATCAAAAATTCATAAAATGACGTGGGTCAGTCATTGTCTTTTCCCTTAAAAAAGTCTGTAGCTGGGGTTCCATCCAAGTGTTTCTATGTAAATTATAATGTATCCAATTATAATGTATCAAATTTTGATATAATTTTAAGTATTGCAAAAAGGTTTTTACGCTCGCTTGAGGTGGATACGTTTTTTGCCGACAAAGAAATAAATAGTGACAGAAATGCATTTGTTGAATAAATAAGTATGTTGTAATATCTGTCCACTAAGATCTACCAGACATGTATAAGGTGCCTGTTGTTGTTGTAATACCATTAGTTGGTGTATTAGAATATTGCAAAGTGAATTTCTTTGCTCTCATATTCAGATTAAAGTATGAAATAAGACCAGCACTGACACTAAATAACAATAACAACCTGCCCAACTCTAATAAATTCTTGAAAGACTTTTTTTTTCTCAGTTTCTCTTGACATAGGCTAGTTCTTTGTCTGAAGCCAAATTACTTGCTTCAGTTCAGCTGGTGGAAAATGCACCTAATTTGCAAAATTTCAAAAGTTTGCATAAAATTGGCTTCTCACTTGAATGAGAACATAACTGCTGAAGTCTGGGAGTAAGAAGTTATGCTGTCTTTGGCCAGATGCTGAATGTCATCATGAAGTACAAGCTGCTCATCGCGATTCACACTACACCATCAAAGGACTAGATATCAGATATTAGTTTTGCCTGGAGCTCTTAGCCATGATGTGTACAATTGAATACAATGAACGGTATGTTTTTTTAACTGCTAAATGGATGGTCAGTGGACAGTAGGGTTAGACTGCTAAATTGTTTAGCTGAGCTTTTGGGTCCATATTGGCCTTGTTGTTAAAAATCAGATATCGGTCGGTCAGTGTTGTTCACTTCTGATATGACTGATATGATGCAGTTTGATTGATTACATATTTAATGTAGTATTGATCAATACTACACTGATTTTCTAAGGGAAGACCTTAAAGGATAACACTGGTGTTTTTTAATGCATTGTTTACCGTCAACAAATCCTATGAAAATAACAAAATCAGCAATGCGTTTGCTCTACTCCCGTTACTTTCTGACTTCCCACGTACCGTTTTTAGCCATCAACCCGGAAGTCATTGCGTCCAATTGTAAGCTAAAAACCTTGAAATACAGCTCACAAAGACAAAGTTTCAATTTTAAAAATCGTTGTAGTTATTACCAAAACAAATTCAAATGGGAACAAATTCTTCATTACGCCGGGGACTATTTTCGGTGCTACAGAACTACTTTCCTGAGATCACAAACGTGTCTACAGCCGGCTTATTAAGTTGTTTGAGTTGGCTGGTCCGGTGCATCGTGATGATGAAATATGCTGCCCAGAGCAATGGCATGGCTCTTTGACGTGTTTTTAATCGTTTTTTTAATACAATGGAGTTCTATGGCTGCTGGGACATGCTTCAACATGGACAAGACTTGTTGGCAAAACAAAATCATTGCTGATTTTGTTATTTTCATAGGATTTGTTGACGGTAAGCAATGCATTAAAAAACACCAGCCTTATCCTTTAACTTGAATTGATTCTGTAATGTGATATTTTGACCAAATTCCACACGATGCAACATATCACATGAGATTGAACAGATCAGATTCTTGGGGTTTCAATGGAGATTACTGGGTTTCAATGGAGAGTTTTAGTGTCCCATAGTCTAGATGCTGTTTCAGAGGCTTTTCCACCCTGACAAGAATACAATTCTGGGGGAACATTGAGTACTTGTCATTTTTTTGGCATGAGCATGGTGAAATTTAAAGATGGCATCGTATAGTGTGGTCACTAAATCTGCCATTGCCTGAGAGTTAAATAAAAAAAGTAAAGTACTAAGGATGCTAAGGATATGCTGTTGTAAAGACTTAAAATTTCAGATACGTTTGTGTAAAATGTGAATGTAAAGGAATGCGTGTCCTGTTAACATATTATTTCATGAGGTCGGGAAATGTACTGGTGCTGGGCCGCCACAGACGAATCTGGAGTCTCAATGGGAAACTCTGTAATCCTCTAGTCGGCCTGTCGGCTCCTGCTGCGAGGACGATTGATTAGTCATGCCTGTCCTGCGCTCTGCTAACTCTGGGTCTGCTGTTAGAGTGTGTGTGTGTGTGTGTTATTCTGATCCTGCCTCTAAAGAGCAGTGGTGTCAAACACACTTGACACAGCAATCAATAACTGTCACGGTGGGTGGTCTCTCTCTCTCTCTCTGTCTCTCTCCCTTTCTGTCTATCTCTATTTCTGTCTCTCGCTCTCTGACTCTTTCTCTCTCTGGGTTCTACTTTTGTGAATCAATGGTAAACGGCACGGCAGCTGATTTTTGATAATTTTGAGGCGCATGGCACCACTATGTCACCGTTTGAAAGAGGGTTGTGTAGAAGGAATACATTATGAGTAGGGGTGGTAGACCTGCCACAAAAGCTTCTCCCAAGAGGAAACAACTGATGTCCTTGTGCAGGAGATGCAGAATCATTCAATCAATCATCAAATTAAATTATCCTGGGGGTGTCCTTAGTGGTCTAAGGTGCATACCACATGAACGTGATGTCCTCGGTTCGAGTCCAGCCCGGGACCTTTGTTGCTCTCTCTGCCATCTTTCCCGGTCTCTCTGTACTGTGACCATCCAATGAAGCAGAAATGCTAAAAAATAATCGTATTAATTGAATTAGCTTACGAGGAGATGACACATTTGGTTACAGTGTTGCTCTGGTTGTAGACGAACTGTTGCCAAATGTAGGAAACAGCTCAATGATATTAGGCATACTGACAGTTCTATGTTGGATGACAATCATTCACACCACAGCCACATGTGTAGTCGGAATGAAAGATATATCGTATTTCTTCCTGCTTGAGGGATTTATATCAAAGTCAAATCAGCCAACATATCATCCACAGAAAGGGTTGTAATTGCCATTGACCTGATCTGAGCAGGCGGGAGACACAAGCACCAAAATTGCACTGCACTACTTGATCATTACTGAGGGTGTTTTCACACTTAGTCCATTTCAGCCTCTCAAGTGAACTCAGTCCAATGATTCAGCAATTTTTCGTGCATATGTGAACGCACCAAATGAACTCAGACCCTCTAAAGCGAACCGAACTCAGACCCCAGGAGGTGGTCTGGTCTGGTCCGCTTTGTGGTCCGATTGATTCCAATTAAAAAGAGAGCTGAGTCCTCTTGCAAGCACAGAGAGGACTGAGTTCATATGCAGGTGGTTCAATTTTTGGTTCACTTAAAAAGGACCAAGTTCGGTTCCTTTAAAAAGAACTATAGAACTAAAAACTGCAAAGATAGACCTGCAGGAAGTCAAGTGGTGGGGTGAAACCTAAGAAATGAGTCAGAGTGGGGGGTCTCCCCTCCCCCATCAGCCCGGCAGAGCATGATACTCTTAATCTCAGGGTCGTGGGTTCAAGCCCCACGTTGGGTGCACTGTTTTGGTTTGAAAGAGAGGAACTGAGTGGAGAAAGACGAATGGAAGGAATTGTTTGTACCGATCAGAAAGCCAGCTGTTGTCACGCCTGAACACTTGGATTTAAAACAAACTCCAAGTCCCAAATCTTAATGAATGGAACGGGCTTTAATGAATAAATAAATACTTGTTACATAATTGCTTTCAGTTCAGCTACAGTACCATATTTATTCCTTTTGGGAATGCCCAGGAAATGTTTTGGCTTGCTAAAAGTTTATCATGAAGTGCAAGTAACATTTTACTTTATGGAATTAGGAATGATTAGTCTTTTTTTTTTTTTCTTCTTCAGTAAGCCATGGTATTTGCAGGATAAAAGACTATAAATGATTTTTATGGACTCTGTTTTGCTTTACTGGTTCTTGGCCACAGTGTTGTCTGTGAAATTAATTTAATAAACACCTAAAAAGTGCATTATCCCTTCCATGATATTTTGGAATGGATGGATGCCACAGAATACTGCCATCAAAAGCAAATCAGAACAAAGCATTTTGGAAGCATTTATGCTTGCGAAACATCAATATTTAATGGATATTCAACTAATATTTCATCAAGCCATAAATACTGAGCATGTTTTGACACATTTTGCACATATGGTACATATGTAGCCAGTGTAGAAGTGCAGTTTTTTACTGCGTGCTTGCTTGGCAATAATTCAATTTTATTGTTTATTGTCTCAGTAGAATCACATTGTGATGAAACAGTGATATTGAGTAATGATATGTGACGATACATCTGTTGTCTAAATTAATGATAAAAATTCTGATCTCTCAGGAAATTAGATCTGAAACAGATTAGGGAATATTATTTGAAAATTGCAGAGTTATATTGTATTTGCATTAGCATGCAGTTCAATACAATGAATATCAGTTTGATAATTTAACATGTGGTTTTGTTAGCAGATGTTATTATGGAAATATTTTTTTATGGTTACTGTGATCTTAATTTTGTCCATATCACCCAGCCCTATTTTCTTCAAAGTCATCAGAGAAGAAATCAGTAGCTGAGAGAAAAGTAAAAAAAAAAATAAGCCAAGCTACCAAAAACAAAAAGAAAGTGTCCTTGCATGCATACTTTGCTCAGCCCAACTTGAAAGTATGTGTGTAGGTGTATAGAAAGGATGGATTAAAAAGGGGAATGGATTCAGGGGGGCCCCATGCTTGCCTTTGCCTAGGGCCCCCAAATCATTAAGTCCGCCCCTGCTTTACTGTAGAATGAAGTGTCATCTACAGTGTTTGTCAAGCATTGGATTGAGACCCAAATGTGGGTCACAGGATGATAAAAATGGGTTGCCAACTTAGTGAAGTTAAAGTTCTTTTAAAACATGAGTCCCAGTTGAAAACCTTTTCAGTAGCAATGCAGGATCGATGCAGGATTGGGGACTGTTGCCATGGCTACCAATGTAGTTGTAATACAGGATAGGTGCAGGATGGAGGACTGTTACCATGGCTACCATGGAGGGGGACGACACTGGCTGGCCAATATCTGATGTTTAATAAGAGGCAAATATCGGCCCCATATATCTAACCGCAGTAACCGGCATCTGTAAAGTGTTTTTGAACGTTTAGCTTCACTGTTTGCTGTTCTTCCTGGTTTCTTTCATTGTTGTTGTTGCTGTGACCTCCCTGCTCTGTTCTGTTGGCCATACCCACATGACACACCCACAACAAATGAATTACGCCCCAAAACGTCCCAACATCATTGAAAAGTTGATTTGAAGGTAAACAGGGGATTTAGGTATGAACACACAGCGATACAGAAGACGCAATCTGATAATACAGCATATATTTTATTGATTTTAATGTCAAAAAGTTGCATAGTGCAGCTTTAGGAGTTAAATAGTTGAAGATGAAACTTTTAGGACATTGAGTAATTTATATCAGGTAACATTTTTCCCCCTCAAAATAGATTGTTGCCATACAAAACAATGGAAAAAATATACTTAAGGTGTCAAGAGAGTATATAAATCCAGGTCAAGGCACAACTGAGTTAAATCTAAAATGGATTTATAGCATTTTGAAATGAAACCCTTCAATTATGAAACCTCATGTCAACAATCTTCCGTTTTTTTTTTTGTTGTTGTTTTTTTACTATAGTTGACATCTGATATTGTCTTGAAGCCTGCATACTATAATGTCAATAGGAGCCTTTAGTTAAAATAACAGCCATCTCTTCTAGATACATAGAAGGTTCTGGAAGCCTTGAGGATCCATGTTACATTTACAAATACCAAGCAGGCTCTCTGGACACACACACACACACACACGCATTAAAACACACACCAGCGAGTTAGCATGGCACTACAGTTGAAATATCAAGGAGGTTGTGTGAGATTTTGGTAATCTTCAGTAGCTGATGTGCGTGTGTGTCTGTGCGTGTGTGTGTGTGTCTTTATGCGTAGTTTTAGATTCATGTTTCATGTATGTATGTCTGAGTGTGTGTGTGTGTGTGTGATTGTGAATACATGGGAGTGATGGTGCACACATGGCATCTGCATGCCTGCAAGTGTGTATGTATGTACGTGTCTGCTGGGCATGGTTCCAGTGTGTAAGAGAGCGAAACTAGGTCTGTTGTAGGCTCTCCAGAGACACACACGCACACCTACACACACACACACACACACACACACACACACACACATTTCAAACACGTTCTGTGTTTGTGTGTGTCCCCCCCACACACACACACACATAATGAATGTGTAGAGCTCTGCTCACTGGTGGAACTCCTACATTTTGGCCTGGGGCTATACATTCCTTCACACTGTGCCTGCTGACACACACACACACATACACACACACGTGCACACATGCATGTACACACACACGCAGCATGAGAGAAAGAGTTTCTAAATGACTTTATTCAGTATAAAGAGTGTGTGTGTGTGTGTGTGTGTGTGTGTGTTCAACCAGTCAGTTCTTATTCTATTGATGTGTGGCCTTGAGGGTGCCCTCTCTTCCCACAATGCTTTGCTACAGGCGCAGCCTACCAGGAAGCACAAAAAGAGTCAGAGAACTTGTTTAGGGACTCCCCATGGCGGGAGCGCGCACACACACACACACGCACGCACTCACTTTGCGTGTGTGCGTGTTGTGTCAGCTGGAATTGTTGTCAATGGAGCCACTTCTATTTCACAAAAACTTTTTTTCACATTTTTTTTTTCAAAACACAACAGATGATTTACCATAACAGATATAATGTGTATCCTTTAACATTGTATAGATAAGGTTCTTTGCTCCATTTATTTTGTGTTTGTGGCTGGTTATTTTGCTGTTTCACCCAATTCTTAGACCATTTTCAGTCCAAAAAACTAGGGTTCAGCTGGTTTTGGTTTTTGAAAACTGATGCCAATATTTTTGTATTGAAGCTGCAGATAGCTGACGTTTTGTGCCAGTGCACGCTATCTTTAAATTTGACCATTTTCAAGTCCAAAAATGAGAAAATAAGGACAAGTGTTCAGTGTTTCCCCCACAATTGTATTCCTGTCAGGGTGGAAAAGCATCTGAAACAGCATTTAGACCATCATGGGACACTAAAACTCTCCAGGTTACTAATACTACTACAAATAAAAATAATACAAATGTTTTTGTGCATACATGTGTGGAATTTAATCAAAATGTCTTATCAATTCAGGTTGAGGACTTCCCATAAACAATCAGTGTAGTATTGGTCTATTCTATAATGAATATTTAATCAATGCATCATATCCATATCCATATCTATTTTTTAATAGAATGCCAATATTGACCATATATATCACTTTAATATGGGGGCCATTGTGTGCCAACACCTCAAATAGGATAATCAAGCATTTAAATAAATACATTCATATTCTTGTGGAAAAATTTATTGAGTGGGTACAAATAACTTTTTTTTTTCTGTATACTTAATCTTTTTCTGTTTTTATTCACTATTTTGCTCACAAATCACAGCTGAAATCCATGTTATGTTTTCCAATCATTTTTAGAAATCTCCCAGTTTGAGCATGTGACCTTTAGGAAGAGTCTGTTGTTTGAACTGTAACTTTATATATTTATTGTATTTGTTCTGATTAAAAGCACTGGGCGCTAGGCTTGAGCTGAGATTCGACTCCGCGATATTTTGCGAATATCACGATATGTTCCGCGGTGGAGAGAGAGAGAGAGAGAGAGAGAGAGAGAGAGAGAGAGAGAGAGAGAGAGAGAGAGAGAGAGAGAGAGAGAGAGAGAGAGAGAGAGAGAGAGAGAGAGAGAGAGAGAGAGAGAGAGAGAGAGAGAGAGAGAGAGAGAGAGAGAGAGAGAGCTTTTATGAGGAGCAAAGTTCAGTGTGTGTGGCTGTGGTCAGCTTTCCTTGTTTTACCTCAGAGGACCTTCCCTATGAAGAAAAGATTTACTGTTAAGGATAGGTTTACCTGTGCATGTGTGTATGCACATGTTAGTCGTCTTGAAATGGTGGTCAGTGCTGAAGTTCCGCCCTTCTGTTATGGACGAACTTTTTCTCCAGGGACAACAAAAAAGAGGAAAAGATGGAAAATGATCGATAACGCAAAATTAAAAGCAATTATTAATGTTTCTGCGGGTCCTTAAAAAGTCTAAAATCCAATAATCTGAATTTTAGGCCTTAAAATGTCTTAAATACGATTTTGACAGGTCTTAAAAATTGATTGGATTATGAAGTTAACGTTACTTTTATAAAGTTGCATTAACTTCAGTCTCGCTTTTAAATGTGTTTTTGGGAAAAATGTGTATTGATCACGCTGTAACAAAACTACAAAACGAAACCAACATGGAACCAATAACGACTAATGCAAACTGTGCAGCCCGATCAGAATTTATCGGAGCACACCCAGCTAGTGTGTGGCGATGTGGTGTGTGGGCTAACGTTACTTTCATCTAAAATGGGCAAGTGCAAGTTCAACAAGATCTGGCTCGAGAACAGCGAATTTAGTGCTTGGTTGAAGCCGGTTGAAAACACATTTGAAGCCCGCTGCACCTTGTGCAAGAAAACGCTGAAATTAGGAATGTTGGGTATAAAGGCATTAGAATCGCATGGGAAGTCTGAAAAACATAAAGCCCCCGTAAAAAGCCAGCAGCAAACGCCTGCCATCACCCAATATTCTGGTTTCACATCGGGAGCATCAAAGTCCGGCCCCAGCGCGACCCATGCAACTCCTGCAACTCCGGTAAGCGACCTCCGGACAGCGTTTGGATCTACGCCAACATTAAAAGCGGAGGTGCTCTGGACTTTACACGTGATCTATAATATCCTATAACGCAATAAACAATAAATATAATAAATAACTATGTGTGTGTGAGCTGATAGGGATTCACTGACTTCCTCACGGACACTTTGGTTTTTTGCTGACATGGGGCACAAATCATCTGGTTTAAGGATGGTGTCTTTAACCACTAGTCCATCCTGCTGCCCCAATATTTATTGTTATTTATTTATTTATTTATTTATTGTTAAAAATGCTCATATCCTTCGTACTTTTTTTTGCCAGTATGGACATGAAATAGGTCTTAAATTGCATTCATAATGGTCTTAAAAAGGTCTTAACAAGTCTTAAATTTAACTTGTTGAAACCTGCAGAAACCCTGAATGTTTAAAAGGATAGGAGGTAACTTCTGACATAATGGATATGATGCAGTTTGATTGATTACATAGTAGTGGGTAGTTGTCATATTATCATCATCATTGTGGGTTTCAGTGTGTTCAGTTTTTGGCTTTTCCACCCAGACAAGTGAAGTGAAGTTTATTTGTATTGCACATTTTCATACAAATGCAGTTCAAAGTACTTTTACAGAGTAATCAAAAACAGTAAAAGATTGAAAACAAATAAAGAAAATGTAATTAGAAATCAAGTTATGGTGAGATTTTTCTTCTTCTGCATTCTGGATAAACTAGGATTGGGAAGTGATTGATAGTTTTGCTTCCGAGGGTTCCTCTTATTATGCATTCAAGAAAGTTTCTTTATTTGTTGAGGTGGATTCTCATGGGCTTTGAATGGACTATTCCATTCAGTATATGTAGGTCCAGTAGTCCAGCCCCTTACTCAGAACTCAGCATGTCTTGTGGCTGCATTGCATTCTGGTCCATTGAGGCTACTGTGGGTGGAGAAATTGGTCTCTCTGCCTCTTCTACGATGGATTTCTCCCTGTATGATTGTTGAACGTTGGTGTAAAGTAGAAAGAAGCCCTCGCTCTTTGATTCTGAGGGACTGACACCAAACATGTCCGTTTGTAGTTAACTACACCACCAAACAACAAAATGGAACCACTGAGCTGGCTAATGGTAGGCACAGAAAAATCATAAATGGGATATGTTGCCCTTATTTTGAAAGGACAGACAGTGAGTCAAATGGACTCTCACTCTATCCACACACGCTGTCAAAAGGCATCACTCACGCATGGCAAAAATGTTCACAGAAATTAAAAATCACTTTCCTCCTAATTAAGCTTATTCATGCCACCCTCCATTTTATTCAAATCAGGCCTACTTACAACTGAATTACATTAATTTATGATTCTTCTCCTTAAAAGACCCTGTCCTCATACAGTGTAACTTCCATCAGTTTAATTCCACTTCCTATGATGTATAGTATACATTTATGTTGTAAATTGTTTATGTAAGGCTGGAAATGGTGGATAAACCCTATAGCTTGAAATAAAAAGGTAGGTAAGCCCTCCATTACATCCCTGGATAGGTGTTATAGACAATGTTAGCCAAAAGGCCAAATTAAAAAAGGTAAAACTGATACACACACTGCTCTCATGCCTCATGGTAAAAACAGGAAAACAGGCGTCTTGATGCTGAAATGAATAAATGCAGCGAGTGCGATGCAGATGAAAGCAGTTTGTTGTGTTATTGACAATGACCTATTTTTTCCTCCCGCTGCTTCCTCAAGCCACAGACTAATAGAGCTTTCTTTCTTTCTTTTTAAAGCTTTTTTTTTGTTTTTTTTTACAGTTTCTGCTTTGTTTAACACTAGGGTGGATAATGTCAGGACGAGCGATAAAGGCCACGCATCAAACCCAAACGGTCGTCAGTTCGTGACATGAGGTCAACGACATCGCCGATGTTGATTTTTCATATTCACTGACACCCAGAATCAGAAGGCTTCTTCCAGACAGTATTATATATAGAGACAGTGCACTCTATCACTTTTGAATGAGAAAATCCGTAACACTAAAGATAGCGGCTCTGACAACGTAAGACGTGTTGTCAGGGAAAGTGGCCGATTGACACACCTTTGTGTGTAAATCATAAAGAAAATCCGCCAATCATACTTTGAGGTATGAACTTCTTTTACAGCAACTCACACAAGTTGGGGGCAACATCAACCAAATGTAAATCAACAAACATTTATGTTGTCGAACAAAAGTAATTTATTACATTATCACAAAATGGTACAAAAGTTGGTACAAATGTTCTATAAAGTCTGGTTAGCTCAACACTATTTGTAGCAACTGTCCAATCGATGAATTCATTCATTACAAATGTGTTTAAATGAAACAGTTTCTTCGATTCCACAGTTTGGAGTCGAGAGTGCAACAGGAGTCGACTCTAATTCCCTTTATTTGTAGAATCGATTCTCACAATCGATGTGATGGAATCAGAGGTGGGGACTCGAGTCACATGACTTGGACTCGAGTCACAGTTTTAATTGCTTGAGACTTGACTTGATGCATGAAGAGAAGACTTGAGACTTGACTTGACTTGGGTTCTGCTGACTTGGGACTTGACTTTGACTTCTGCTTTGATGACTTGAAAAGATTTCTAAAGTCTTGACAAAAGATCTTGGCCCGGATCTACTAAACGTTTGCGCCAGTGCAAATCGCATTGCGGGTGCTAAAACCTTGTTCTCTGCACAGCGCATTTTGCGCCTGAAATTATGGGTTGATCTGGGTGCGCCTTTTTTGCGGTTTGATATAATTGCATATGCATTTGTGGGTGTTCCAAGGGTTGAAGCGCAAAATTAAGGGAGGGTTTTATGGAAATTGACAGAGGACGTGATTCATCAAGAGGCGGTGGCCATTAACACCTGTTGATTGCGCACGGAATTTAAGACCTAGGAAAATCATGTCTTATCATTTTGCGCACAGAATGGCTCCAACGAGACTGTCTCTGGAACCGGCTCTAAGATCAAGGTGACACAGTCATCTACGCATCATAACATGTAGACATTAGATCGCATCCCTATTATAATTCCAATCAGGTTTAAACAGGTATGCTGATTTAAAAATACACCATTTACGCATCATTGGCAGAGTAGCAGAATGCGCACTCAATATGCAGACTATTACCTAAATATACAAAAAGGAAAACGCACACTCGCACACTCTTCTCTGGATTTGCTGACGCTTATTATGAGCCAATATCTGAGCGGCATAGCCTTGATGTAAACAATGCAGCTAAAACATGTGTGCGTTATAACCTCTCCGTGGAGAGGTGTGTGCGGCTTCATACCTTCACCAGGTCTCCATCCCTCCCACACTGGCACCTGTGTCTCAGTCAGGCTGCTGCTGCTCCTCCAAGGGAGTTAAAGCTCCTCTTTGGCTTTATTTATGGTAAGCATTTTGGATCACCTCCTCATATCATTCCAGCGCTTTTACCTCTGCTAAATCGCGCTTGTGGTGCCCAACTGAATTCACTTTATTTGTTATATCGTTCCAGAGTGACTTTTTACGCACAAGTAAAACATCTCTTCTTTGCAGCTCTTTGTGGTTTTCTCTGCCACCAACACTTCCAGCTCCACTGGAGAGAAATTTGCGTTTCTTTTGTCCATCATTACTTTGCTGCAAATAGACTATTGTGCGCATTGTTTGGCCCTTATATTTGCGCAGTCGCAATTATAATTAATTATCTGCGCCTCCGCTCATTTGCGTGCGCTACTTACTAAATACCATGCGCTGGCAGTACAAATTTCACCCGCAATTGCTTTTGTGCTGCGCATGGAATTACGACATGTTAGTAGATCTGGGCAGACGACTGAATTTAAATTCTGTTTTCTGAATTTGTATGGAATGATTGAATTTATTGAAGTTGAAAAAGAGATAGAAATCAAACTCATGATGCTCTTAACAAGTTTTTATCCTATTAAAACCATATTGCATTGAAAAGTCCTAGATATTTAGTTTTCTTTAAGATATTAAATTGATACTGGACTCTCGATTTGTTCTGACTTGACTTGCTGTTCTACATTAAGACTTGAGACTTGACTTGAGACTTGACATAAATGACTTGGACTTGACTTGGACTCGACTTGGTAATCTACATGTAGACTTGGGACTTGACTTGAGGCTTGTGCCTCAAGACTTGAGACTGACTTGGGACTCGAGCAAAGTTGACTTGGTCACACCTCTGGATGGAATCAAGAATCAACTCTTTTGGAGTCGACTCTCCATCCTTACCGTAAACCGGATTTGTCTCGAATGTTGTAATCTCACTATTTCGTGAAGCAGTGGATGGCACAAAAAATATGTTTTTCTGTGCCAACAGTGTCCTTTGGAACACAATTTAACACTCCATGTTGTTAACAATTCATCAGTGTTCCTAAATATGTAATGCAAATGATTGTACATATGTCAGAACTTTAGATATAGACTCCCCATTCAAAGAGATAGGAATCTTGTCTTGTTAGTCACAAACTTACTGTCCTGACTACTGACTACTGACTTTGGCTCTTCAAGGGTTCTTTGGTTCTATGTAGAACCCCACCAACTTGTTCAAAGAAAACCGTATGAGTGTGAATGAGCGTGTGACCTTTAGGAGGAGGGAAACATCTGTTGTTTGAATTGTCACTGTAACTTTATTTCTTTATCGTATTTGTTTTGATTAAAAGCACTGGGCACTAGGCTTGAGCCGATATTCAATAATATCGAGTCTGCGATATTTTGTGAACATCGTGATATTTTCCGCGGTAATGAATATCATACAGTAAGATCAAATGGTAAGATCAAATTTCTAGAAATTTGATGTAATTTAGGGTTCAGTCAACCTTATCTTAGCAATAAAGGTGTAAAAATCTGAGACGTCCCACCAGTATCTACTAACTGGAAAATCTTTCCAGGTGATTTTCTGCAGACGTTTGTGTCGCTCCTGGTTTAGAACTGTTAGGGCAACAATGACATGGACTTCACTTGAGGAGAGAGAGGATAGAAACCAGCTTGGCTTTCATTCTGGATAAAAAAACGCTCTTGGATTGCGGAGACAGGAGGACGGAGAGGCAGAACAAAAAGAAACAAGCAGAATAGAAAGAGAAAGAAGGAACGCAGGGATTTAAAATAGGGCTGGTCGTAGATTTCAGATTAGGAGAGGAGGGGAAGGGTGGATAAAGCGTGTAAGTGCAGGGCGATCTGAAAGAAAAGGAGAGAGAGCAAAGAAAAGAAACTTGAGTCATTTCATTCATTCATTGCCTTTTGTTGAGCGATTGTTCGTGGATCAATAGCGAAGCTTTAGTTATTGTGGACCAGTTCTTTTACAGATTTGGTTCACAGTAGTGCCAGACAGACATATCAGTAGGGCTGCCCCCTAATAGTCGACCAAATGTTAGTCGATGAGAAGAGTCTTAGTCGACCAAGTTTTCATTGGTCAGTTAATTGCAGGAAAAAAAACCAAACCCCCCCCCCCCCCCCCCCCCCTCAAACTCCATTCGTTAAAAAGTTATTAGACCAGGGTTGCCAACTTTGGGTACCTGGCTGGAGTGAGATTTTGATGTCATCAAACTACAAAGCAAGGAATCTCTGTCTGTCGGTCTGTCGGTCTGTCGGTCGGTCGGTCGGTCGGTCGGTCTACTTCACACTTGGTGGGTGTATTGCTGGGGACCCAAGGACGTGCAGTGTCGGATTTGGTGCCATTTGGACACGCGACACGTTCAATATTAATAAACTTTGAATAAACAAGCGAACAGCGCTCTGTACAGCAGCGGGGCTCAAATCAAGCGACTGATAGCCTACGCCTATTGTGTGTTTTTTTTGGGTGAACCAGAGTGTATTTCACCGGTGTTTCTGACCGCGAGAAGCCGTGACTTGGGTGTGTTTTTTCCCGTGAACCAGAGTGTATTTCACCGGTGTTTCTGATCGCGAGTAGCCGCAATTTGGGTGTGTTTTTTCCCGTGAACCAGAGTGTATTTCACTGGTGTTTCTGACCGCGAGAAGCCGCGACTTGGGTGTGTTTTTTCAAAAAATATATATTTAAATAATTCAATTAATATCATAAATGTGCAACGACTAGTCGACTAATGGCTTGAACTAACGACTACTAGTCGACTAGGAAAATCTTTGGTCAGGGGCAGCCCTACATATCAGCATACTCATATTTGTCTAAATACTTGTAATAATTATTAATACATAATAAGAAGAATACTTATCATGATTATTATTATTATTGTTATCCTGGGTTTCAATGGAATTTTAGCATTCCATGATGGTCTAAATGCTGTTTCAGAGGCTTTTCCACCTTGGCAAGAAGAACATTCTAGAGGAAACACTGAATACTTTTTTTTCATGGAATTTGAATTTCCCCCCCAAATTTTGGCCCAAGAGCAGCTTCAATCCAAAAACCTCAGTATTGGCCTGTAGAAACCGCTATCGATCGAACCCTATATACAGTACGTGGTAATCGCACCTGAGACGGTGATGTGTATTTGTGTTGCTCTGCTAAATAAGGCAACATTTCAACGTGAGAGAGAGAGAGGGAGAGAGAGAGGGAGAGAGAGGCACATGGCTAATTGGCAGGGAAGTTTGAGTCGCAGAGGAAGCGAGACATATTCTCACTGATCAAAGTCTGTGTGTGTGTGTGTGTGTGTGTGTGTGTGTGTGGGTTTCGCAGCAGATGGTGACAGTGCATGACTCAGACAATGTGACGTCCAAATGACATGACGCAGACCGCCCCCCCCCCCCGCCACACACACGCACACATACGCTATGATACAGTATTTCCTGGTGTAGGTGTGTTTTGGTGAGTGCTGTGTATTGGCATGCCAACGCATTTCTGTGTGTGTCGGTGACTAGTTGTGTATATACATACATGTCAGAGTGTGTGTGTGTGTGGGATATCTCACTGTTAGGCAGGTGGAAGTCTGTGTGTGTGTGTGTCTGTGTGTGTGTGTGTGTTTCCTGTTCAGTGAAGCGTAAAGGTCCAATCTGGATGTCTGACTGAGAAGACCTGCCTCACCACCTACATACACACACACACACACACACACACCTACACACACATACACAAACGTACACACACCTACGCCTACACACACACACACGATTAACGCTGGATACACACCTCACCTCACACATTTAACGGTGTTATTTCTGGTCTATTTCTGGAGTCTGACTGCTCCATTCAGCTCTATTTAAAGGGCCAACCCGCTAAAACAGGATTCACATTACGCTCTACCAGGGATGTTGGTCATTAAGTGACAAAACCTGGCAGTGTCCGATGAAACTGAAGCCCCATTGGGATGGGATTCATTTCTCCAAGTTCAGTAGGGTTATTGTAATTACGCAATTATTACACTTGAGCTATTGGTTAGTTTTTAAATCCCGTCCAGACTGAAGGCAGCAGTGCTACTTCTTGATCGCCAACCAATTTCTTTTGGAAAAGATAGACATTTGATTTGAATCCTTAATTTCAAACTCTCCCTCTCTCTCTCCTGCAGAGCCGAGCTTCTCGTTGACCCTTGACCCCGTCCTAAACCCCCAGATGACGGCTGAGCCCACGGAGCTGGCGTGCCATGTGACCAACATTACCCATCTTCCCCAGGGGGGGCGGCTGGGCGTGGCCTGGGAGCACACCTCACTACCCGGTACATTTGTTTAACAAATGTAGTATTATTATTATTATTGTTATTATCTTTATTATTATTATTGTTATCATGGGTTTCAGTTTTTGTGTCCCATGGTTTAGATGCTGTTTCAGATAAATTACTAAAATTATGAATCGATTATCAATCAAATTGATTAATTGTCTGTCAATTGACAAATCGATTAATCAATCGTTTCAGCACTAATCATGATAATAATACAAAAATACAGATATAGATAGGACGACCACTTCTCTAAAAGATAAAGAAATGTTTCAGGAAATTTGGAAATTCAAGTCTTATTGGAATCCATTGTAGATTGTAACTACTGTAAAGGGACATTTCGCCCTTTGCTGCATTCTGCAGTTCATTAGATATGTGGTTGTAATTTCTTGTCCTACATAGTACACTGTACAGAGTACACAAAACAACTCGCTGACTTGAAAAATACATTTTCCCAACAATATCCCTTGGTGGGCCTTAATTGAGGCCAAACTATTTTTCTTATTTTAGCCATTTTACTGAGCAGTGTTTTAACAATACAAAGAATCAGTGTCCTCTCGATAATATCCCTCAGAGAATGAATTCAAAGGCATTAATTCTTCTTAAATGTTTTTTTACTTAACTACTTACTTACCTTGTTACATATCTACTTACTTGCCTATTTACTTGCTTACTTACCTACTTACTTGCTTACTTACCTACTTACTTACTTGCCTACTTACTTGCTTACTTACTTGCCTACTTACTTGCTTACTTACTTACCTACTTACTTGCTTGCTTACTTACCTACTTACTTACCTTGTTACTTACCTACTTACTTGCTTACTTACTTACCTTGTTACTTACCTACTTACTTACCAACTTACTTACTTACTTACCTACTTGCTTACTTACCTACTTGCTGACTTACTTACTTACTTACCTACTTGCTTACTTACTTACTTACCTACTTGCTTACTTACCTACCTACTTCCTTCAACAGCTCATTCTTGTTGAATTAATTCTCTGTCATTTCACCTGCAGGTATAGGGGATGACCCCCAGACCTCGCATACCATTGGCTCACTGGACGGCCGTGGCAATCTATTGCCCGGGGCGATGTATTCTGATAGGCTGGAGAGCGGCGTGATGTCACTGAGCAGAGTCCAGCCCAACACCTTCAAACTGCGATTCCTCCGAACACAGGTAGCAAAACGGAAATAAAGTGTTGTACATAATAACTGAGGGAAAGAGGGTTTGTGTTTTGTATTACTATACATTGTATTGTATTACTTACTGTGGTTTAGTTTCATTATATTGGTCAGGGTTAGACCAATATATTTTGGGTTGCCAATATACGGGGCTGTTATTCACCATTTATGAAAAATGGGATATGGTCCAATCAGTGTTTTCCACCTCTGATATGTTGGATATAATGCAATTTGTTTGATTAGATATTTATTGTAGAATTGATCAATACTACACTGGCTGTCTATGAGAAGCCCTTAAATTGAACAGATTCTAATGGAACATTTTTGGTCACATTTAAACATATTGAATATCAGTGTCAGCCTTGAAAAAAACATATTGTTCGAGTCCAAACTGAAAATTGCAATCATGCCAACATATAGGAACATAATAATTCATTCGACTCCCTGTTTCTTTGTCTCTAGGAGGTGGACATGGGACTGTATGTATGCAGTGTATCCGCATGGAGTGTTAGCAGGCAGGGCGACATGGTGAAGACCGCCGAGTACCAGAGCTTGCCGCTAACTGTACGATGGGAGCCCAAACGTATGGATTTCCTCTCCTCCTTTAGTCTGCTTTCACTTATCTGTCCCGTCTGTGATCGCTTCAGTACTTGTCTTCTCTGTTTTTCTTCTGCTTGATGGATAAAATTTAGTGATTTATTATGTTGTGAATCCCGAAAAGAAAATCCATAGCATCACCAACAGCACAACATTGATATCTGTCTGTCTGCCTACTTTTTCTGCCTGTTGTAGAAAATTTTGTGACATCCAGTACTTTATATCTTCAAGGCAGTTTGGAAGAGTGGCTGGACTATTAATTTTATTTGGTTTTATAGGTAGATGATGAAAAGGGTTGGACAGCCCCGTCTTACCCCTCGTTTTTGAATGCAGAATTTGGTTTGTTGAATTGTTGAAACCATTTACCAAATTTTGTGTTTCACCCCATACACTGACATCGGAAGATTTGTAGAACACTCTCTCTCTTCCTCTCTCTGTCACTCTGTCACTTTTTCCTCTTGACTGTTGTTTGTCCCTACACTGCAGCCTAAAGCCAATTCTAATAATTTTTTCAGAATAAGAAAGCTTTCATATAATGCCATAACGTCATGAATAAGCCCTAATGTGTAGATGATTGACATCCCCAGACTTCACAGGGAAAGTCCTCAACATGACAACAGACCTCTTGTTGTCTCCCTCTCTCAACACACACATACACTCATTTCCTGTATCTCCATGTCTATCACACACTGAACTCGATGCCCTCAATTTAGCTAATTGAGCAATGATGACTGCATTGACCTTTTGCCCTGTGTGTGTGTGTGTGTGTGTGTGTGTGTGTGTGTGTGTGTGTGTGTGTGTGTGTGTGTGTGTGCGTGCGTGCGTGCGTGTGCCTGGTTTAAATCAGACTTATAAAAAAGACTTGTTGAAGGCCTGATCGCTTATCTCTTCCTGTTGTCCTATTGGCCTCTTTATGGGAATCCCCCTCGGACACACACACACACACACATGCTGAATGACTGGCTGACTGAATTTCTGCCTTTACTGACTCAGTGATTCTCTATTTGGTGTTTTTCCACTTCAGTTGATTGATTGACTGGTGTAATTTCCAGGTCCTTCTCTAAGCGTTGTGGCCAAACGCATCCGTGAAGCCTCGGTGGGCGGGGCTACCTTCGAGATGAGCTGCACCGTGGCCAATGAGAACCTCGGGGAGGCGGGCTACTCGGTCCTCATCCAATCACAGGACAGCCTCGAGGGCAATGTCAGAACCATCATGACTCTCAGCCCAGACAACGTCCTGCAACATGGGGGAGCTACAGACCCCAGCAGGAGGTACACACACACACACTTATACGTACATATGCATGCACACATATGCACATACATATGCATACATACACGGATATGCATACATATTCATAGTATTCTCTTTATCACCACACAGTCTTCTTGGTAGGAAAATAACAGGTGATTGTAATAAATTAACAGGTGATTATAATCAAATGACATCGCCAGTGAGCTGCGTATATTGAAAAGCACTATATTGGTAGGAAATGCATGTGATATCATGGGAATAATATGAATACAAATACAAACTTGTTGGTTTGGAGATAAATATAACATAAACAGTATGAAGTAGCCGACATTAAAGGAATAGCGCACCCAAAAATGATCATCTACTCACCCTCATGTCCGTTGAGACACCGGTGAAGTTTGTATGTCCACAAAACAGAAAGTTAGCTACTGCAGCTCCACAGTAGCCTTTTCCAAAACAACTGAAGTGAATGGGAGCTGATTCTTTAGAGTTCCAAAAAGGGCAGAAATGACCAAAAAATGTCTCCAAACAACACAGTGCAAGTGTTCTGAAGCCAAACAATTGCACTGTGGTTCCAGAAGTCCAATATTTACCTCATTATCTCCCAGATTTTCCCGACTCAGCGATCTGGTGGAAGAGTCTTGCTGCCTTGATGTCAGCTCGTACTTCCGAGTTTTGCAGTCGTAAAAACAACTTGTCGTGAATTCAAGTGCTTTTTAGTCAGAAATAATAAAATGGACCCTGGAAAAAAAAAGTAGCTTTAATGGTGACTATTTTAGGAACCAAGTGGTAAGAAATGACCGTAAAATTGCTCTCAACAGCTCATGCAGCATAATCCATCCATCCAAGTGTTCTGAAGCCAAACATTTGCATCGTTACACCAATATTTAAACCAGTCTTCACTAAAACCATTGTTTTAGAAAGCGTCCACGCGGTCACACAGAGGTGCTGCATTTCCTAATATGATATTTCCACATGATATTTGACTGGCTGATTCAGAAATTTGACGGACACTGTTTTCTCTCTCCACAGAGACAGTCTGGTTCTGACCAAGTCCGGTCCGGCGGAGTTTCGGTTTCGCCTGGCGGGCGTCCAGCTGTCTGACCGAGGTTTCTACTGGTGCGACATCACCGCCTGGACCAAACAGCAGCCGGGCCAAACCTGGACCAGAGCCACCAGCGCCGAATCCAACAAAGTCAAGATCGAGTTCCAAGAGAACGGTGAGTGGGTTTGTGTGCGTTTTGTGTCTGTCCGTCCACCAATATAACTTTATATACATCTAACGCTGCATTCAGACCCAACTGCTACATTCCTACTCTGGCCCTGATGTAGAATTCCATGACTTTTCCATGACATTCCAGAACTAAGTTGTCGTGCTTCCATGACCTAAAATTTTTCCTCCTTCCTGGTTTGTTCATGTTGTTTTTCAGTCTGGTTTCCACCGTTTCCTGACAAGTGACCCATTTGTACCAAATTTGTCACCAAATTCCATGATATTCCAGAAACTCTGGAATTAGTTGGCGTGAATGCATGGAAAGTCAATGGAAGTAGGCGAACGGAGCGAGATGGACGCAACTTTACTGTAGGTGGCACAAATTGAGACGAAGAGGCGTTCGCTTGAGTACAAATTTCCCAACTTGAGGGAGAAACTCACCACATGCAGTAAAGTGAGACAGTTGCCTTCAAACAGGACTCTATCAAGACTCTATCAATAACACTGACCAATGACATCTGACCAAAAAGTTTATAAAAGCTGGTTTCCCCAAAGAAGGTATTGGTGGTGCTGCTGCCAAGCCTGGAGCAAAAGCAACATAGTCTCATGAAATGAGCATGAACTCTGAAATGACGATTACGTATTGTAGGCACAAATTATGTGAAAATTATGTTCCTCCACCATGGACAAATTATGCGTCAGCACCACGAATTGGACACGTCATTTTCACGTGTTCATCACATAAAACTAATGTTTACGTTTAGGTAAGCAAAACAACTCTGGTTAAGGTTAGGTTGGTTGTGTGTAGTTTAGGGTTCATTCTTTGGTCATGGTTAAAGAAGAAAAACGTTCTCTGAAAATGAAACTTCACAGATGGGGAATTGAACCCAGGTCGTCGGAGTTGAAGGTAAACACATCCACCAGTCCTCCCCACCCCCCCAATCTCCACACCCTTACTTTCCACCGCGCTGCTTCAATGTCAGACTACTTCCTGTTTCTAGTATTACCTTATCCACTCCATCCTTTCCTCGTGGAAAAATGTATGGCTCTCACTTTTCGGGCACAGAGTGCATTATTTGCATTTTAAGACATCGTGCTCATTTCCTGAAATTTCTGGAGTCCAGACTGCGTAAAATGATTAAAATGCAGCATGATAGGATAAAAAAATGATGAAAAAATTGGGCTATTTGGTGCAATTTTGAAAGTGCCAGACCACAGTTGTGAGATGCATCATTCCCCCAAGTTTCATGAAAATCTCAACAGATATTATAGAATTAAGCCAATTTTAGTCCCAGTAATCATTGAAAACCTCTGAGAAATCCTGGAGTAACTGTCTATTTATAAATGTATTTAAGTTTTTCTGTGTGTGTGTGAGTGCGAGGGAGCGTTTGGTGTGCGCTGTAAACATGCTGTACACATTTATAGGCACATTATATATACACATCCTCCACCCACACAGTGTTAATGATAACTCACATAAATAACATACATAAATATAGATACGCACACAAATACACACACACACATACATACACACACACACACACCTTAAGCCCTTTGACGCCCACCACAACCATCGGCCTACTTAACTTTCTTTGATCTGGCTGGGAAGTGGGAGACAGGAGGAGAAGGAAGAGAGGGAGGTGGTGGAGGAGGAGGGAGAGAGAACGGTGGTGGAGAGCAGATATAGTGGGAGGAGGAGGGAGAAAAAAAGGTGGAGGATGAAGAAAGGAAGGTGGTGGAGGAGGACGAAAGGGAGGTAGAGGTAGAAGAAAGGCAGGTGGTGAAGGAGGAAGAAAGAGAGGTGGAGGAGGGAGAAAGGGAGGTGGTGGAAGAGGAGGAGGAGGAAGAAAAGGAAGTGGAGGAGGAGGAAGAAAGAGGTGGAGGAGAAAGAAAGGGAGGAGGAGAAGGAGGAAGAAAGGGAGGTGGAAGAGGAAAGGAAGGTGGTGGAGGAGGGAGAAAGGGAGGTGGTGGAGGAGGAAGGAAGTGAAGCAGAGGAGGAAGAAAGGGAGGTGGTGGAGGAGGATGAAGAAAGGGAGGTGGTGGAGGAGGAAGAAAGGAAGGAGGTAGAGGAGGAGGAAGAAAGGGAAGTGGTGGATGAATAGGAGGAGGAAGAAAGGGAGAGGATAGACAAGAAGGTGGAGAGAGAGGAGGAGAAGGGAGAAAGAGGAGGGGGGTGGAGAATGAGAATAAGGGGAAGAAGAGGAGCAGAAAAAACAGGAATAGAGGAGGAAGAAGAATGGGAGGAGGAAGAAAGGGAGGTGATGGAGGAGAGAGGAGGAGGAGGGTTTGGGTGAAGGAGAATGGGAAGATGAGGAGAAGTAAGTGGAGGAGGAGAAAGAGAGGATGAGTTAGGAGGAAAGAGGAGGAAAAGTACCATGAGAGCGGAGGTGGTGGAATAAGGGGAGGAAGACGAGCAGGAGAAAGAGAGGAGGCAGAGAAAGTGGAAGAGGGGAGGAGGAGAAGAGGGAGAAAGGTATGAAGATGGAGGGAGCAAAGAGGAGGAGAGAAAATACGAGGAGAAAGCAAGGGAGGAGAAAAGAGGAGACGGAAGAATATCTCCATTGTTCTTTCTCTAGGGAGGTCGGAGGCCCCTGAGCATTGCTATCTCGCTCTCTCTCTCTTTCTCTCTCTCTCTCTCGCTCCTCCCTCTCTCTCTCTCTGGGACATCTTCAAAGTGAAGCCCTTTGGCCAATCAGCCAGCTGCAAAGATCTGCACCACTGCTTTCCTTTCTTTCTGTGTGTGTGTGTGTGTGTGTGTGTGTGTGTGTGCGCTTGTTCAACTCTGTGTGTGTTCAAGTGTCTGTATCCAAGTCGAACATTTTGAAGACTTGACCCCACACAGAGCAACCCCCCTTCTCTTGCCCACATATACACAAACACACACACACACACACACACACACACACACACACAAACGTTCAAGCTGAGCAACGTTCAAGAACCCCATATACTTGCCTTAGGGGGACGGAAGCTCTGTGCACTCAGTCACGTGTGTGTGTGTGTGTGTGTGTGTGTTAAGAGCACATCCATAACTGGCAAGTCTCAAAAGGTTCCAGCTATAACTTCAGTGTTTCAGATCTGCTGTGATTCTTCAGACTGTACAGGAATTGTCTATGAGGAACGCATATGGAAATGCAAAGTCCCACCAGCACTTTGATTATTTAATAATTCAGTGTTGAAGTGATTTTGTAGATGGATCCCAACATAAATATAGAGTGGCCAAGGAAAAATAGATCATATTTCCAGTAAGGTTAGACCATTATACTCTATAAGTTTGCTGGTATTGTCCTTTCATTCAGAATTTTATCTTAAATATCCAATAAGGGCATCCATACCTTAATGTGGTTCTTACCCTTTCCAGTGCGACTGCTGCATTTGGAACACTGATCACCTAAAGATTATGAATATGTTAAAATAAAGTAAAACTTAATAGAATTTAAAAGCAAATGTGTAGCTGCAAACATACGTTAAGTGTAGTGGCAACTCCTTAAATGGGGTTGCTGCTCGGACAACCGGTTATTCAACTATAGGCTGTTTGCTTTGATGGTTGATGATGATGCATTACACAGGGAAGGAGACAGTCCACTCTATCAGTTTTGAATGGGAAAATCCATAACACTAAAGATGACATGCAGTAAGCAAAACTGGCCAGTCATAAAGAAAATCCACCAATCAGGTTCACAAAGCCGCAGAACTGTTATTTACGGCAACTGATGCAAGTGGGGGGCAATAACTTTGCCAGTAATTTGAAATATTTTAATAACATGATATTCCCAGATGTTACTGTCAGCTCCCTACTGCATACATGACATGACTGTTAACAGTTGACACCATGGCAGTAAAGTGTATGGGACTGCTGTAAACCAGACTTGTCTTGACTTGGAATTTTACTGTTTCGTGAAGCAGTGGATGGCAACAAGGTACAAGCATCTGTAAGTCTGTGACAACAGTGTCCTTTGGAACAAATTCTAGCACTCATCAGTGTTCCTAAATATGAAATGCAAATGATAATACCCTTGTCAGAACCTAAGATACAGACAACTTCCCATTCAAAGAGATAGGATTCCTGTTAGTCACAAGCTTTCTGCCCAGGAGTTACCAAGATGGCGCCCGAGTGAACCCACTTCTCTTAAACGGACTTTGGCTTTATACTCTCTGGTTTTCTGGTTGAGAAGGGGGCTAAAGCCTAGATCAGTGGTTCCCAATGTGGGGTCCGGGGACCACCAGGGGTCCTTGAGGGGGTTTCAGGGGGTCCCCAGCAACCTGATGAATTGTTTGTTTCATTTACAAGAAGTTAACACAATTGGAGAATGTAGAAGAATGACTGTTTTGATCATAGTTTCACTGTTATTTCACCTACAATACAGATAGTCAGGGAATTCTGGACAAAATGTATATCCAACAACAAAAATATTCGCAAATTTGGGTCAGAGAGACAAAATCTCATCAAATGGGGGTCCGTGGCCCTGATGTGTACTAAATTAGGGTCCTTGATATGAAAAAGGTTGAGAACCACTGGCCTAGATGAACATAGGAGCTACCAGGCGATTCTTTTGCGTAGCGTTCAACCTAGTAACTGACATGTAGCATACCATTGCCTAGGGATAATACCTAGCAAATGCCATGCTAGGCTAACCAATGACCACTTGTACAAGTGTTTGAAGGTGAAAGAGGATTACACTAAACTGCATTTTGGCCAATGTTCAAAACATTGGCAGAAGGGACTTCTGGTGATGCAAGCGACCGAGTAGCCACGCTTCGCTGGAGCTCCGGCACACCCTACTATTTTATAACTGTATGTCATTATTTTTAACAACCTAGCTAAGGTATTACTGATTACTACCTCTGGGGAATGTCTTTGGAGCACTTTTGGGACAGTTCTACCGGTAAAATGCCTCCGAAACAAACTGCTGAAAAGTCTCACTCCTGCCAAGATGGCGGCAGCTCATGCGACACACCTGAACTAGACCCAGCAATCGCAAATGCTATGGAGGTGATGACGGCTAATATCAGTAGCGCGATTGATGATAAGCTGGAACACATGTTGCATAGTATCAACACTAATATATCTCAGCATCTTAAGGAAATCAATGACCGGGTCGGAGAGGCTGAGGAAAGGATATTGGCAGTGGAGAACACCACATTTGAGGCAGAAAAGCACATTGCTGTCCTAGCTAAGTCAGTTGACAGAGCGCTTGCAGGATTATGAAAATCGGGGTCGCCGAAAAAATCTGAGGATCCTGGGAATATGTGAAAAAGCAGAGGGCAGTGACGTGGTGAAGTTTATGGAGAAGTGGATCCCCCAGATTCTGGATATGGAAACAAAGGCTGACCGAGTCAAGCTGGAGCGAGCTCACCGTATACCTGGTCCTGCCACATTGCGGCTACCCCGGGTCATGATCATCAGATTCCACAACTTCTCCAACCGTCAGAAAGTCATGGATGCTGCCTGTCGCAAAAAAGAGGTTCTCTTCGAGGGATCCAAAATATTTTTCTTTCAGGACTTTGCAGCAGAGACACTCAAACGGAGACGGGAATTTGCGGATGTCAAGAGGAAACTGCAAAACATCCCCGGAGCCCGCTATGCTATGCTATACCCGGCTACACTCAGGATCACGGTGAACGACACCACCAAAACTTTCCGCGCTCCAGACGAAGTATCCGCATACATTGACTCTCTGGAACAGCCGTAGAAGTCCCCTAATGTGGTGAGTGTCATTATTGCTGGAGAACTGAACTGTATCGTATGTCTGGGGCGGTTCATATGCTGCCACTAACATTACTGCTTTGACTGTTCTCCTGATCGTTTTGTGAGAGAAAGGACATAATGTTATCTTGTCTTAAAACGGGCATCTCATTTGTTTTGTGTTTTCTTTTGGGTCCGTTAATATATTAATGGAGCCAGCCTACACTCGGGTCGTGGATCTAAGTGGTTATGTAGACACTGTAATGTTTATTCTGAGGCTCAACCACTTGTTTTATTTTAACCGGTAATAGCTTATCCATGGGAGTTGAGTCCTTTTTTATTTCTATTTTCATATTTATTTTTTTTATTTTTTTTTGAACCTACGAGTAGCATGGCTCTCTTTTCGAGAAGACGAGAAGGACTCTTTTAACTCTGTTACCTGTAATACTCGGATGTGACTGTGGGGGAGCTTTATCTTTGGTCTGCGGAGGAATAGTTTTGACCTGCACATATGGGCCTGTATAAATATTTCAGGGCTCTTCCTGTGTTAGATGGCTCGGGCATTGTTATAATCAATACTACAAATGTTTCAACTTCTTATGAGTTTAATGTCCACTCTCACCTTGCACTGTTCTTCACGAATATATCACGGTTGTTATGTCTTTATCTCAATATTTACTTTTACTTCTTTCTTGTTTCTTTGCATATATTCTCCTTGCCTCATCTACTTTGAGTTAAGGAGAATCATTTACCTGGAGGTTGCCATTACCATTATCGTTATGGTAATTATTTTTTTATGTTTGTTTATTTATGTATTTATTTTATCATCCTTTTCATATGGAAATGCCGGCTCTAAGCTACGATGCTTGCATCTTTGGTAGGGATGCACCGATCCGATACTGATATCGGATATCGGTCCGATACTGACTCAAATAGCTGGATCGGGTATCGGTGACAATGGGGCCGATCTATTCAATTCAATTCTGTTTATGTCTACGTGCGCATACTACGTCATGCGTCAGCAGCGCGCCAGTAGGCCGGTAGACCCGGCCATTTGCCTTCGGTCCGTCCGGTGGCTCCTCCAGTCCAGCAGCTCCGGAGGATCTCGCCTGCCGCGCGCAGCGTCTCGCGCACTGAATTCTCGCTCGTGGGGCGCGAGCCTCCTGCAGCTAGCATCCAGGCTAACAAGCCAACCTGGCGCCCAACCCTCATAACAGAGCCGGGGTCGGGGTGAGCTGACCGGGGGTCGGGGTGAGCTGACCGGGGGTCGGTGCTGATGCTCGGTAGTTAAAAACACACCTGCATGAATACTTTGTCTCGGTTATATGTTTAAACTCTGCCGGGTCACCACGCGGCCGAGCAGGCTGCCATTTAACCTGCGAGGTAAAGTAGTTTTCCACCAATTATACAATCGGCGCGTCCAGCCAGACTCCATTCATAAATCCAAGGTTTACGGGGACTCGGCTGTAGGTCAACGTTGTTTCCTGCCACAACACGATTTAAAGTGTTTTCCGTGTTCGTCAGGTACTGCTGCTCCATTCGGCCGACACATAGTCAGACTAACATACCTTGATTTTTTTTCTGAGGGCTGTTTCATAAAGCAAGATTACCAGTTAAGCCAGAGTTATTTCAGTAATTTAGGCTTATTCTGCATATTTTGAATGTTTTGTTTTTACCAAGTTACTTGTTTATACTACTTGTGTGAATTGTGATTTAATTTATCAAGTTTGTTTGCACTAGTTTGTGACTTAATTGTGATTTAATGTTTACATTTTGTTCTCATTTGATGCAGTTGTATTGTTTTATACTGGGATTTTAATTCCTGACTAATTTGTTGCTGCATTTAAAAGGTTTACACTTGAATTGTAATTCCTGTTAATTTTGATGATGTTTTACCAAGTTGCTGGAGCACGATTATTTATTATTTTAATAATAAATAACAATTGAGTACATTTATATCTATGTATTTATTTGTTACATTTTGTTTTACAAAGTTAGGAAAGCAATGTTAAAGTCAAGCCTGATGTTGCTTTACACATAAAAGAATGATCCCAGTCTCTTCCACACAGTGAGGCATAGCCTACAGTTTACTTTGGTAAGGTCGAGGGGCCTCCAACCTCAGAGATACTCTGGGGGTACTGGTTTATTCTTAAGTGTTTTGTTAGTTTTGATTTTACGTTTTCAGGACCTAGCAAAGATAGTTGTATATAGTTCGTACAGGGGTATGGCCATGGTTTCACTCTATATAGTAATTGCATTGGATGTCCAGAAACATTATTTATGGAGCAGCTTCTATCCCATTTGGGATAATGGATGAAGTGACAAATAAGAGAGACAGCAGCAACACAACCCACAGTACTAAGCATAATTTCAGCTTTACACATGGTAGGAGTTAACACTAAGTTCTGTTCTTGGAATGTGCGGGGAGTACACCACCCAGTAAAAAGGAAAAAAATACTAACACTTTTGAAAAAGGAAGGGGTTAAAATTGCACTTTTACAAGAAACTCACCTTAAATATATAGAACATATTAAACTCAAACGTGACTGGGTGGGACAGGTCTTCTTCTCATCCTTTACCTCCAATAGTAGAGGTGTGTGTATCTTAATCCACAAATCACTGCCATTCAAAGTGGAAAAATGTATTCGAGCTGAGGGAGGACGATATGTTATAGTAAGAGGTCTGTTATTTGGTAAGCATATTTCTATAATGAATATATATTACCCCCCTAATCATCCAACAGAGTTAATTACTAAGGCTTTTGCAGAGTTTGCTGAGATAGAATGTGAACAGTCAATAATAGAAGGGGACTTCAATTGTCTATTGGACCCCCAAATGGATAAATCTCCAACAGAGAGACGACCTCCTACTAAAAGTGCCAGGGCAGTAATAGAGCTATGTGAGGAGATGGGATACCTTGATATATGGAGGATCACACATCCAGGAGAGAAGGGCTTTTCCTTCTTCTCAGGTGTACATAAGAGTAGCTCAAGAATAGATTATTTCTTTGTTCTCAAGTCTAAATTAAATCTGATAACCTCCTGTTCTATTGGAAATATCACAATTTCAGACCATAGCCCCATATTCCTTCAGCTCCTGCACGAGGGGAGCACTCCTCCTACCAAGACGTGGAGATTCAACTCTTCGTTGCTCAGTGACCCTAACTATCTCCTATTTTACCTCTGAATTCAAGGTATTTTACACAATTAACAATACACCTGACATCTCTCCTTCAACTCTTTGGGAAACAAGCAAGGCATATTCCAGAGGCTTAATAATATCGTATGTGAAACGTAAACGACGAAAAGCGCTTGAGTGTCAGAGGGAGTTGGAGATTCAATTATCAGAAGCGGAAAAGACTTATGTTAAAAACCCTTCTGAGACTAATTTGAAAACATTGTTGGCTATCAAGGCTTCACTGAACTCCTTACTCACTCATAAAGCTGAACAGTGCATCAGATTTGCTAAACAGAAGTTATATGAATTCGGCAACAAACCAAGCAAATACCTAGCTAGATTAGTAACTAAGAAATATGATTCCCAATGTATCTCAGCCATTAAGGATGCTGACGGTAAAAGGAAAACGGATGCAGAGAACATCATCAAGGTGTTTGAACAATATTATAGTCAGCTATATAAGAGCGAACAACCCATGTCTAGTCAGAGGTTCTCTGAGCTTTTTTTTCTAATCTGAGTCGACCTAAATTCACAGATCTACAGAGGGAAACATTTAATGAACCAATAACAGAGCAGGAAGTCAAGGGAGCTCTGAATTCACTGCAATCAGGCAAAGCCCCAGGCCCAGATGGGCTGCGCAGTGAATTCTATAAAGAATTTAAATCCTTACTAATACAACCCTTGCTTAATATGTTTCATGACTCGTTGAGGAGTGGCTTCCTCCCCAGATCACTAACAGAGGCCAATATCAGCCTTATTCTTAAAAAGGGGAAGGCTGATGATGAGTGTGCGTCTTACAGGCCTATAAGCCTGTTGAATACGGATCTTAAATTGCTTTCCAAGACCCTTGCTTTGCGTTTAGAAATAGTCCTGCCTTCCATTATAAATAATGATCAGACAGGATTTATTATTGGCCGAAATTCATGCAATAATATGAGGAGGCTTCTCAATGTGATTCAGCTTTCCCAATCTGGCAAAGTAAACTGTGTAGTTATTAGCCTGGACGCGGAGAAAGCTTTCGATCAGGTTGAGTGGCCCTATCTCTTTTCCACTCTGGAGATACTGGGCTTAGGGGAGGCATTCATTAGCTGGGTGAAGTTACTATATAATAACCCGTTATCTGCTGTCCTAACAAATGGCAATAGATCATCTTATTTCCGCCTGGGCCGGAGTACAAGACAAGGTTGCCCTCTGTCCCCACTATTATTTGCAATTGCTATCGAGCCTTTGGCGGAGGCTATTAGACACACCCCTTCTATTACAGGTATCTCATCTGGGAGTAAGATTCATAAAATTTTCTTGTATGCCGATGACGTGCTGTTGTTTCTTACTAATCCAGAGGTCTCAATCCCGGCAGTTCTAGATCTGATTAGTTGCTTCAGTCAATTTTCGGGCTACAAAATAATTTTTTCTAAGTCAGAAGCTCTTCCTTTGGGTGGTCTTCGTGATGTTCGCCCCCCCTTATCTTGCCCATTTAGGTGGGCACCGCAGGGCTTTACATATTTGGGGATAGTGATAACCCCATCGCTTCATCAATTATATAGAGCTAATTTTACACCCTTGCTGAAGCGTATACATGAGGATCTTGAAAGGTGGATTTCCTTACCGCTGTCTATGTTGGGAAGGATCTCATTACTTAAAATGAATATTCTGCCTAAACGTCTATATGTATTTCAGATGCTTCCAATCTTGTTTTCAAGAAAAGTGATTAAAGAAATAAATAGTTGGTTTAGTACTTTTGTCTCGAATGGAAAAAAACCTCGTATGAGTCTGGCTAGACTTATGAAGCCACAGGAAAAGGGTGGTCTATCAGTTCCTGATGTTAGGCTTTACCAATTGGCTTCACAACTAAGCTACATTGCTCACTGGATTAAAAATGACAGTGAATCTGTATGGCTTGACTTAGAATCTTCTCAGGTTAATCAGTCCTTAAGTGGTCTCTTGTTTACTTCAGAACAAAAGAAGATTAAAACTTTTATTGGGGACATTGTGATTAGAAACGTAACTATTAAAGCCTGGCGGGATATAAGAAGATTGGAAGGACTAGAGGGACAGCTGTCCTCCCTCTCGCCAGTATGGGGTAACATAGACTTCCCTCCTGGTACCACGGATAGGGGCTTTAAGCCGTGGGACAGTAAAGGGATTGTTACTATTGGGCATTTATATGAAAAGAAAATACTACTTTCATTTGATCAATTATGTAAGAAATATAACATACCACGAAATGAGTTTTTTAGATATCTCCAGATACAAAGTTTTTTAAATAGCCGAAAAGACACTGACCTTTGTCATCAACCTTCTCCATTGGAGAACATAGTTTCTGATGGAAGAAAGAAAGGTATTTTGGGGCTTGGGTATAGAGCACTTTCTAAATGTGATAAAGGCAAACCTGCGTTCACGCCCAAAGATTGGAATAATGACCTGAACATGGACATTGATGAAGCAACCCGGTTACAAATACGGGAATCGGCAAATAACATTTCAGTTTGTAATAGGACGAAGAAAACTCAATTTAGACTACTACACTGTCTGAAAAAAAAAAAAAAGTATACATTCCAAAAGACTTCTATGTATCCTTACTTTCTGTGCAAGAAAAAATATATTGCTGAAATGGATAGATGCAAACCTCCAACAATAGCTGGGTGGCACAAGGTTATTTTTGATATAATACCTATGGAATATTTGACATACAGATCGAAGTGTATGATTAAGGTATTCTATAAGATTTGGTCCCCGTTCTTAGACTATATTGGAACTAGACTGGCAGCCATTGTGTTGAAGGGTCTGGTGGATCACAGCTGGGAATCCACACGATGTATTAATGCATAACTGATTTGCTGTGGGATTGCATGGATCACAATATAGAAATGCTGAAGTGTTAGTGATGCTGTACTGTATAAGAATGCAAGACTTGGATGCTGTCTCCGATGGGGGTGATCCCCCCCCCCCCCCCCCCCCCCCCCCCTTTTTATTTATCTATATTATTTTAGTTTATAATATTTTTTCTGTTTTTGATGTGTGACATGGCCTCCCCCTTTTTTTTTAAATTTATTTATTTATTTTTTTTGTTTGTTACTGTTTAATTTGTTGGTTTATCTTTGTATCT